>NW_027278718.1:0-269863 GCF_046629955.1 Centroberyx affinis | reverse complement strand
TTATCTTTGTGATAGCTGGTTTCACAAAACCTAACTATGTCAATCCTGACTAACCAGTCTATCAAAAGATGGTTTTCAACTGGCTCTGTCAACCCAGGACTTTCCAATCCAGCTATGAGTGCCTTCACATGAAAGGGGATAGGCAGGGTTAGTAACAAACACCCAATTGCATGCAACATAGTCAGATCAAGAGCAGTGGGTTTAAAATAAGATTAAACTATTGATCACCCAGAGAAATTAGATTGTTACAGCAGCAAAGTAATATGATTCAACAGGGAAAAGGGCATACAATATAGCCTAAGCACACAGCTAGGATATAAAAATAAGAAATAGTGGAAAATAAAATAATCAAACAATAAAAGCCATAGAATATAAATAATTGTGGGATTATGTAAACAAATGCTGCTGACAATTTCAGCACATTAAGTAGACTGTTGAAGTGGGAAAAATGGGAAACAAACTAACATTTTACTAACATTTGTGTTCTTTTCTCAAGAAGAACAAACTGTTAAAATCAATAAATATGAACAACACAAAAACACTATAACACTGTCACTGCTGCCAAGGCTGGGGCGGACTGCTGGAGGAAAAATGTAGGTAGTGTAAATGTGTGAGTAGCTAAACAGACTTATCACTGCCCCATTAATGCACAGTGGGCATACTTTTAATTGATACAATATTGTGTCGTCATACTGAGGCTGTGAAAAGATTTTCTATTCACAAAGTCGCCTCATGTTCCCCAGGGCTGCAGTGATGGAATATGGGTGCAATCTATTGCATTAATCTCTCTTGGAAATGTTATGAAAGAATTTCAGTGCACTTAATATGCAATAGTTGATTTCATTCATTATTGGCAACTAAAGTCAACTAATGTAAGCTACCTGCTATTTGTTAGATTCCCTCTTTCATTGCCAGAGTGGGCAAATGGCCTGGAAAATGCAACAAACATTTATTATATCTCTGATATAAAAAAATCACCATGAAAAGCAAAGTGGTTCTGCCAGTCTCTGAACACCACGGTCCTGTGAACAGCCCTTCTTAATATCTCTTAATTAAATCGTATCATCCTGTACCGTTCTTTATATTGTCTCATTAAGTTGAACACAATGTTTCTGTAAATACATTTTTTGCAGTAAAGATTATTAAAAAAACCCATGGGATCCTCAAGGAGTAGCGAGGAGGCAGACTTTTTATATGTTTGGATCCGATCCTGAACATAAGCTGCTCCGGAGCAGGTTTAGCTGTGCATTCTAAGTTACTATTACGGCTGAACGATTTTGAAAAAATATCTAATTGCGATTATTTTGACTAATATTGCAATTGCGATATGATTTGCAATATTAGAGGGAATGATCATTTTTACATCATTATTCTCATTTTCATTGAAAAAGTATTAAAATGATTATGGTTTGTCCTAAATTACAAGTATTTTGGGAGAAGGTAAAAAAGGAAATAGGAGAAATTTTGAATTTAGACAGATCATTTGAACCACAGCAGCTAATTCTAGGCAATATACCTTCAAGGGGGTTAGGGAAAAACAAATTGTATATGCTCAGAGCTCTTGTGTTAATAGCCCATAAAATTAATACAATAAACTGGCTTAAGCCCCACCCACCTACCTTGGACCAATGGACCCAAAGACTTAAGGTTGTGAACTGTATGGAAATATAATGGCGAGACTACAACTCCGGAAGGACATTTATTTTAAAAAATGGTCTTCTGTTATAATGTATCTAGCAAAGTGAACATACTGTAAACATTTAATTATTATAATTTGGGGTGAATGTTAAAGTATATAACATACAAAGAAGGATATCCCTTCCCCTCTTCTCCTATCTTATGTCTTTGTATTGTTATTTAGTTTTTTATACCAATATTATTTGTGTCATGCTGTGTGAGACACATTGTCAAGGAACCTGTTTTAATAAATGTTCGAAAAGAAAAAAAAAAGATTATGGTGTGATTTTTGCGGGGATCTGTACCAAACAAAGATGTTTTCTTAAGTCTGTAGAATATGATGTGTAGGCCAGGACATCTCTGCAGCATGACAATATTTAATTTAAAATGGCAAATTTTGACACACATTTCGCCTTTAACAAATATTGCGCCTCCTGCGATTTGAAAATTGCAGTAGGCTATACTGCGATTTTGATAAAATTACGATTAATTGTTCAGCCCTAGTTACCATGGTGACCCCGCTAAAAAGTGAGCCACTGTAATGACATGAGGCCGAAAAAGCCAGGTTATGCCCAAAGTTAGCTCGCTAACCCACTAATCTTGCTTCAAGAATGCAGCTTCACAATTTACAGTTATAAACGAAACAACATATAACTAAGTACATAAGTAAAAATACAATCAAAATGCCGGTGGCAAATTCACTATATGAGCACTCAAAAGGCAATAGTCTGATAAAAGAACAGCAGGGTCAGAGGACAAGTCTTAACAGATCTTGAGAACAGCTCCTTATTGAGTCTCAAGAGAGACTGGCTCTTTCTACCTGAAGCATTTTGCAATGAGCTCCAAATACAAGAAGTAGGACCCTAACATCAGTGTTGTTCACTTCACTTTTTAAAAGTTGCTGAATATATAGCCTGGAGGAAAGGTAGTCTTCAATAAATATACATAAGTACTGAAGGATATCTTTCTAAACACTAGGCCACCCAAAAACTAAAATAGGAATTGATGTCTACCACTGCACTATCTTAACTGTGTGGAAGAATTTCAGGGTTTTCCATCATGCCTATCCATCACCTAGCTAATCGATTAATCGATTAGCCTAGTTGTCAACTATTAAATTAATCGCCAACTATTTTGATAATCGATTAATCGGTTTGAGTCATTTTTTAAGAAAAATAAGTCAAAATTCTCTGATTCCAGCTTCTTAAATGTGAATATTTTCTGGTTTCTTTACTCCTCTATGACAGTAAACTGAATATCTTTGGGTTGTGGACAAAACAAGACATTTGAGGACGTCATCTTGGGCTTTGGGAAACACTGATCGACATTTTTCACCATTTTCTGACATTTTATAGACCAAACAACTAATCGATTAATCGAGAAAATAATCGACAGATTAATCGACAATGAAAATAAGCCCTAGAAGAGTCCCATAAAAAGGGCCACAGATTTTATTATCATGTTGGTGATATGCCTTTGATTGACAGGATGGAAATTAGGGTGAAATACGGCAAACAAAGCTGAGAAATCTGCACTGACTTTCACACTGCATGAAAGTCGTGTGCGTATGTGTGTGAGCATGTGAGCATGTCTACGGGTTTTTGGCTTTGTGTGTGTATCTGTCTGTATCACCAGCTTGTTGGTAGCCAAAGGGATATTCTCCACTTCCTTCCTGTCACTGCACTAACACACAGGAATTATATTAAAAAGTATATAAAAAAGCCTATAGCAACTGTTTTTGTAGTTGGGACAACCATGTTGTTCTCGTCTATATTAAACTAAGATTTTCAAACAATATGTGCATTTTATATAATCCTGTAGTAGGCCTATAACAGGGGAATACAGGGACTTCATCAAATTAACTACAGATTTCTATCATTTCAAGCTGTGGCACACCGTAGCACAGAAATGCACTCACAGAGTGTGAGCTGATGTTACGCCAGCTCACGCTTCACAGCCTTTGCCATCCGAATCCCTCAAAAAGCCAGAGAAAAGTCTGATTTTGTGGATTTTGGAATTGAACTATTTTTGTAATCATTATTAATTTCATGCCAGCATTCAGCCCAAATTTCAACTGACATAAGGCAGGCGTACTGCTTTACCTCTTTGTGAGCTTGAAGTAATGGGATGGGAATGCATTTCTAAAGTAAAAAGTAGACAATCTTGTGTTGGTCTTTACCACTGATTAGGATGCTACGGAATTACAAAAGACACAGTAATCTCAGATTACTTGCTCCAATTTATTGTTTGACTGCTTTAGATTCACTAACTCATCATGCTCTCCCCCTCTCATAACTTTTGGACATATTTCCATTTTGTTAGTGGAACACTTGAACATGAACTGAGTTCAGATTATTGTTGCATAATTTCTAAAGACTTCTGTCAACAATTGCTTTACAAGCATTGAGACATACAAGCCTTGAAAACAGGGAGATGTCAATGAAAATGTTATACGCCCCCGAGCACAGACTGAGTATGCCAGACTTTTGGGCTGTTTTGAGCATAGATTTCTCATGGGCATGATTTTTGTGACTTTGTGCTACATAATCTCCTTCTAATCTTAGCCTTTATGTTTAGGAACATCATACACACACACACACTTCCATGCTGGTTTTTCCACTGCAGACAGATCTGTTCATCATTGATATATCTTACCCTTTTCTGTTTACACTTGTTAGCCAACCATAGAATCTGGTCAGCTCACTATCTCTTGCTGTTAATACATTTGATATTCACAGTAGCTAACGTGGATGGCTAGTATCTACAGTGGCTAGCAGTTACAGACAAATGTTAGCATCAGTTGCTTTGCTAGTTATATTCCTGGCTAGCAAACAAAGACAAAAATCAGCAAGCTTTTTTAACATAATGTAAGTATGCAATTACAAATTAATTGAAAGTCTAGTACAAAATTCCATCCCCGTCTGTGGGACAGTATGTTTTCATTATTTTTTATGTCTCGCTAATCTAGATCCACTTATCTTCTCTAGTAACTCAATAAGCGTGGTCACTCATATTGTGTCGTATTGTTGTTGTGAGTGTACCTCAGCAACATGCAATCTTATTTCTGCTGTCTGATTGGCTGTTAGTGTCAAGTTTGTCTGTGCGCCAAGCCATTTCTGCTGTGGCTGTTAGTATTGTCCGTCTGTGCCGCAAGCCTATTTCTGTTGCGCAGTTTGCTGTTTATATTGCAAGTTGCTGTGTAGATTGAGGAAAAATAGATGCCGAAAATTGTTTTATCAAAAATAAATCCCAAAAGGTTATCATCGCTATCGCAACAAATTTTATCGTGATAATTATCAAGACCGTTTTATCGTTATAAATTATATATAAAGTGGCATCGTTATAAGATCATCTGTGCTGACTGTCAGGACTGATTGCCCCCTGCTCGATTGCATTTCTGTTAACAACTTGGCCATCTCAACAGTATCAAATAGATACCAGGGATTGATCATTTTGTCATGATGCATCTAACCAATTTTATAATGTCAGCTTGTTGGTTATCTAGCCAACCATAGCTAGCTAGTACCTTGTAGTGTCTAATAAATAGATTAGTTATCTTGCAATCTTGCAAAGCCAAAAGCCAAAACTCAAGAGTACTTTGGGAGCAGGGTCTACAGCTAAAGACAAGACATGTCTGTGTCACAATAGCCGCAATTTGGAAACAAATCTACTTTATCACACGATTCACTTTTAACATAACATGCCATGACATTGCTGTATTGATCCACATCCACGACTTCCATCTTTTTCAGATGCCCTGTTACATATTTAGCCATTATTTGCGCACACGCCACCCGGCCCTCCAAGATGGCGACAGCTGTGGTTGCTAGGAGATTTCTGGCGCAACCGTAAAGCCTCTGATCAAACAGGATGTTGTCTTCTGTTAATTTACAGCCACAAGAGACATTTTAAGTTCACACACAAATCCCAAATACATTGACTTGACAAAACAAATTTTAATCGATTTAGGAACGACTGCCGCCAGGCCAACTAACATTAGCTAGCAAATGTTAACGTTACCCTAGCTAGCTCACATTTACCAACGCAGTAGCCGAGTGTTAGCTTGCTCGTTGTGCACAACAGGCTAACCTTTATTATTTCAAAACGTTCGTTCTCTGCAACTGTGGCAGTTTGAGACGGGATTAAAACGCCTCTCAAACGACATAATCAATTGTGTCAGATTTAAACCCACCTCACCGTTTATGTCATAGTATCGCTACGTTGCAAAGGATTACCGATCATTACGTTAGCTAGGTTAGGTTAGCCAACAAGTCCAGCAAAGTCTCACATTTCGGCAGTGGATGCTGGGTAATTTGCGTTTTTCGTCTCTCTGGTCTGACTACCGGGACAAAGACTGCGTTCAAGGCGTTAGCGTTAAGCTTACCTCGCTCACACCCAACCTCCAGGGTACAAGGTAAAGCCCAGCGTTCATGCAATCGCCCGGAGATGATGAGGTTCAGTTGGGGCTGGGATGGGGAACTCGAGAGATAAAAGTATGTTTAGCTGGACCGAGGCGGAGTAAATGCACTATCCTCGGCTGGACCAATCAGTGCAAGCGGGACAAGACAAGGCGCCCAGTGCCCTTACTACTTCCTGTGTTTTATGTAGTACTTCCTGGCCTCGCCGACGTTTTCTACCTATCTTTTCTACACTATAATCAGAGACCTTTAATGTTTTTTCCTATCCACCATTTCTGCTATAATGTAAGAATCTTGTCAGCACTGCCTTACACTTGACCTTTGTTTCCTTAATGAAGTCCATATGCTCTTGATGGCACAATAGAGAGACACTGAAAAGAGCAAAATATTATCAGATCCTTTGTATTGGTACATGTCTCCATATTCAATGTATGCAGCACAATTAATGGTGCGTGCATGGGTACAGTTTATAGAACAGTTTTCATATGTTTCAATATTTTTCAACATTTACAACTTGTGAAATCGTCTTGCTTGTAATGGGATCAGTTGAGAATAGGCCTACCTCAAATGTGCAGTTTAGTTTAGTTTTGTTGGCACAGTGATACAACATAAAAGCAAATTGGTAAAAATATTAAGAAAGAAGAGATACAGTTACCTATTGGTGCAGGTGAGATAAAAAAAAAAAAACCCATAAGGGTCTTACAAGAACATTTCATCTCAAAACAAATGAAAGAAACATGCAAACAAATAAAACAATAACATCATCAACAAAAAAATCAAAAAGACAAGTAAAGACACCACTGGGTTTGATAAGAGAAGCTATATGACACAGATTCAACAATAAAATACAGGAAATAACCATGGAAATAAAAGATGAATTAAAATAGCCCTGGTGCAGGAAATGAAATCATTGGAGAAATGAGTGTGGTGATGAGAGGGAGTGTGTGTGTGTGTGTGTGTGTGTGTTTGTGTGTGTGTGTGTGACTGAGCGTGTTAGCATTTGTGCATGTCGAAGGATACACAGTTTAATATGGGTCATCAGACAGGTCTTACGTGTACATATATTTAACATTGTGGAGAGATGCAGATTCACTGTTAGTGTGAATGTAAATACTCCACAGTCAAGATCCTGTTTTATGCAGAACTACAGTGAGTCGTCAAGAGTCTGTTAAGGTTCAGGCTGTTACTGTGTGGTGTTTTAAACTTGTTAATTCAACTGATATTATATTTTGAAAGGACAGGGATTATTGTTTATGTATTATGTATAAACACAAATACATTTGATTTGTATTTATTTAAGTCCGAATATTTAAATGATGAGGGAGAGGTGCTGAGTGTTCAGTCCTGCTAAATCTTGTGATTTGTGGTAGCCCAAACAATACTGCAGTATGTGAGGTAAGTGTAAATCAAAGTATAATAGATTGTTGAAAGACATTGATGATCAACGAAACCACTGATTTAGAGATGTGGATAACTAGAGAATTCTTCACTTAATTGCAAAACAAGGTGTTTATTTTAAGGTTCAAGGTTTTATTAGTCTTGACTCTCAGGAATCTGGTTTGACAACTGAGGGACACACCTCAGTTATCAGAGATGAACTGTTTTCATCATGACCCGCTGCTGAATTTCTCATCTTGGCAGTTGTATTCATGACTTCGATCTCAGTAGGTAGATCAAAACTCATTGAAGAAGGATATGTTTCTTTCCTATCTGAGGGGAAAGCCATTCATCAGATGAATCTACACAGAGAGGAATAAGATGAATTCACAAGCGATATCAGCAAAGGTTCAGCATAGGTGCTACTGTCATCTAACGCTCAGAGAAGAGGAAAGGGTGTTTTCTTTTTTAAAAGCTGATTGATGGCTTTCCATATTTTGATACTGATAGAGGCCTCATTGGACTTGTTAGTAAAGTATTTTTTTGCTATACTGAGTATTGCTGTATATATGCTATTAATTCTTTTGCAGATTTCTGGAGCCCAGGGGTAAAACAAACCCGGGTAACCTTCCAAATGTGGTACCAATGGGTTTAAAACTTCCTTTATCCCAGCTGTTGTTCTTATGAACAAATGTTGGTGGTGAGCCCACTTGCTTGAATTCAGTGTGCTTTATACTGGACCGGTTTCTATGGTTTTTTTTATGTTGGATGTATTGTAACTGTTCATGTGTCTTGTGCATGTTTTTAATGACGGCAGGCTTTAAAGCAAATTACACTTCAGGGACACTAACAGTTTACTCTATAGTCTATTTCAGTGATGCAGTGAGACAGCAGTTTTGAGCACATTATTCAGAGATGTGCATTTTTATACAGGTGATGGATTTCTCTTTTCAGTATTTGTGATTTCATGTGCCTTGTGTCACCAGGGTTTGGCTGAGCCACAGCCTGTCTGGCTCAAAGCCGGTGTTCAGATCCTGGACCAACCTGGCTGGAGCGCAGCCGAGCCAGTCGAGTTTCACAATTTTTGTCATGCTTTCATGTCAGAGATAATGAAGACAAAACCATGGCAATTATATAATTTTAACCATAATATGCATACTCACCAATAAAGTAATAATTCAGTTGGTTCAAAAATAATATGTATACTATTTTTTCTTCCACTAACTTTTATCATTTTTAGATTTGGCACCAAAATTCCAAAATCTGCCTCAGTATCCCAAACCACACGTCTTCCTTCATCTCAAATTCAAACATATTATCACTCTAATGAATTTTTTTCTGTTACATTTCACAGGCAGTAACTACATGAAACATAGTTACATATACAATTTTTAAATAAACATCATTATCAGCCTACACCTCTTCATTTAAGGACAGTCAGCTAAAAAGTGATTTATTACAAGCTGCTTACAGATATTAACTATCCATTAAAAACATAGCCAGCCGGCTTAGCTTATCTATCTTATCTATCTCAACATACTGGTTAAACTGACAGCAGAAAGAGGGAAAAGACTGCTTTCTTCCAAGAAAAAAAACTGTAGACATTTGATGTTCAGATAACTGTGCTCAAACATTTTGGACTTATTTTGTCCAGTAATTGCAGTGTTCCACTGTTGTGTAAGCATGGGATTTGATTGATTGGCTGTGAAGTACTTGGATGGTAACTGATTGGTTGAGTGGCATGTGGCTTTCTGCCTCAAAGGCTGGTCTACTGTATGTCAGTCTGGCTAAATGTATCTTTTTGGGCAAAAAAGTCTCCAATCCCTCCTCCCCTTGTCGTAGCAACTGAGCAGCAGTTTAGAGCAGCATAACCAGAATTCAGCTCACTTTATAATACAATATTATTTGATATTTTACATTTTTACAACCAGCCTACCCTCATATTGTGCAAGAAAACAATAGTCGATGTAAATATAAAAAGCTGTCTATAAACATAACTATAAAAACATGTGGTAGTAATCCAATCTATGCAGTCGATTTGTTTGTTTTGATCAGTGGTATGACACACAGAGTGTTGGATTGTGGGATATACTTCATGCTGTGCGGGTACATTTTGTACCATTTGCCGAAGGGCGGAAAAAGTAGAGATCTAGGGACACTCCGTTGTCTGGCATCAGTTAGAATGGATCCTCAGTTTGTCCGGCTGCCAGTTTTCATCTTGGTACTTAGAGATTCCTCCCTTCAGCTCAACAGCAAGGAGAATCATGTAACTTAGAATGAAATTCACATCTCCACTCTCTGGGTTTATCCTAAAAGTTTTCACTACTGCTCCTTTTCTCCCCTGCCTCACTTCCATTCATCTTCAGCAGGAAGTAATTTGAGGAATTGAGTGAAAGATGAGAGGAAAAATAAGAGATACTGCACTTCAGTATCGTGGATGAAATGAAAATTGATGATGAATCCCCGGCCAATAGATGTCCTCTGAAGGAGGTTTCAGTGAATGAGTACGGAGATATAATTTGTCATCGACTGTCAAGTCATTCAGTCTTAATGCTTTATATCTAATTGGGTGAAGAGAAGATACATCTGAGTATCTGTTCTTTGTGACATGATTAAAGGAGAATCTCTTGTGTCTGGCACCATTGGGGCAGCAGGCATAATGGCTGCACAAAAAAAACACTTCTGGGTCATGTGAGAAACAAGGAAGGAGAGACTTCTCTGTCAAACTTGAAGAGTTCTGAGCTGTTTTTTTTTTTTTTTAAACTGTGCTATCCCTACTGGTCTTGCACAGTTTATGAATGTCACATGAGTTGTGGTACAGTGCATACGTTTGAACGCAATGTCAAGATTGGGTGTTTGGACGAAAAAGACCCTAAATCTAGAAACAACCAAATGAAAGAGATGTGCCACAACAAACAGAAAGTCAGTCCCAGAGGCAAATCTTTCTGGGACTCAATAGTCACAAATATAAATTGGGAAAGAGTATGGCTTCTCCCATATAAATTCTGTATTCAAAATAAAGCATAAGTTCAATTAAACATTCTGTACAACATATACCCAAATAATGTACTCAATCCTAGATTTAAAGATATTGATAAGAATTTTTGTGCCTCCAGTGAAGAATCTCTCCCTCATTTGTTTTTTTAGTTGCTCTTTTGGAATGGCTTTAAAAAAATATTTTTTAAATACTGTTTGTCAAAATTTTTGTTTGAACTATAAAGATGTATTTTTTTTCTTTATTGTAAAGTCAACTCATTGTTACTTTGATTACATTTATGAGTGTGTTTTAGATACATAAATGTACATTTTTAGTGCTATACCATATTTCTCTCATTTAAATTGTAATTTACATAATCCCTGGACTCATTACAATTACATAGCAATAAAAAGGTCTGTCTACTGTAAACAATCCTAATAACTTTTTAAATTCTCAATGATCTCTCCTTTTTGTTTTATTTATTCATTCAAATATTTTAGTTTTTTTGTAAATTTATTTCAATTTTATTTTGTTAATCTGTGTTTGCATTTGTAATTGTTATGTTATTTAATAAAGTGTTTGAATACTGGAATATGATTGTAGAACATCCAGTGAAGTTCAGGGTGATTTGAGTTTGTCCAACAGGTGGCAGTCTGGAATTAATAATACAAGGCAGAGGTGCTTCCCATGGATCTATGATTAAATATTTTAGAACATTTGTTTAAAATGTAAAATCTGCCTTCAATTCCCTCTTTCATGCCATTTTCTAAGTTCATTTTTTTTTATTTTCTCAATAGGCTTACATACAGAGATACACTGAAAATCAGACATGTGCACAATTGGTCCAGTGGGAGTTTGAACCCTTTACATACACAACTGCCCTCCTAGAATATGTTGTTTAATTTTTTGTTTCTGTTTGGCACATCTTCACTTAAAATAGGGCAGGATGTCCATGAAAAAGCACCCTGTCTACAAATCATCTAATACCTTTCTTCTAAGTGGTTTTAGGTACTGAAGTGCCAACTTTTTTAGCTTGAGCCTTGAGCATGCAAAATCTGGCTGAAAATGTTTATAACTACTTTGTACAAGTAGGTGACTGTTCTGAAAACTATGTCCAGAATAAGCAGCATAGGCTGAGCATTTTCTAATGGCAGCCATGGACTATTTTTTTTTATTTGCAAAAACCTAACACATATTTCTTGTTGTTGAAACAGTCTAAAATCATGTAATATTAAAACCAGAACTCATCTACTTTGGATGAATCTGTTCACAGGCAACACAGAATTGTGACCATCAGTGGCCTAAGTGCAATTTTGACACTATGCTCCCATGGTCTACCTTTGTGAAATGACATTTGGACACATTTCTGTTATCTAATTGATGTGTAATAAGCATCTGTAAGCCTATCTAATAACTACACAACGGCCACATTCAGTGAATGGGCCTTTTGTTATGCTTTTAACAATTTGTTTCCCCAGGCTTTACTATTGTAAAGTTAGTTCTATATTGGATACTGAGATCATAGAGATATAACACTAGAGGGGACATGACGTCATTAAGCGTGGGATAATCATCCGCCATCTTACCTGGGTACAGTTTACCTGTAACAGCTGTCTATGGGAAGCAACCACTGTTGTCCTGATCTGGACCAAACTGCTGCACTAAAAGGACCAAAGAGACCAGAGAGGCTACAGCACCTTCCACATCAGTAGAGTAGAAGATAGAGGCTGTTTTATATGCTAAATTTAACTGACACAACTTAAAACACAACATTTCTGGCTAGTAGTAGCCAACAGACTGGAGTTCTGTGTTAGCTAGTTAGCTGTTAGATGTAATCCTTACATTTCAGCTGTATGTTAGTTGGCTGGGTCTCTGCTGCCATACGAACATGTTGTTTCCGAGAACAATCAGCACACATCATTCAGCATTATGTCCAACCAGCGTTTATATTCTACTGTGGCAGGTTGCCACCGTAAAGTCACGACCCGCCATGCTAAACATACATTCTATAGTGTTTTCTATAGTATTTGTATAGTACTCAGTAGTGGCACCGCTGCTGAAAATGCGCCAATTTTTTTTAATTAATTGCAGGCTATTTCTACCAAGACGCTCCTTAATGATGGAAGTGACACATCGTGGCGTGTGGTCGCAGACAGAGAGGACATTCATTTGCATATCTGTATAGGCTACTGTATATTTTAAGTTGATTCAAGTGTCGAGATGTTTGTTTTTACTGTAGTAGCCTACTTGTTTACATGATGGCATCTACAGTATATAAATTATTTCTTTATGGATTGTAATCTTAATTGTAGGCTAAGATGCCATGCCAATAAACTAAAAAAAAAATGTGAGGGCTTATGTCCATTATTACCTGCTTAAATTGACTCAGAGCTGTCGCACTAACCACTTAATGGCATTACATTTGCCTTTTATTGTATATTTTATCTGGGTGTATTGTTAAGTGTGTTTCAGTGATGGTGATATTTAATTGCTGCCAACATCTGTCTATTGCTACAACAACAGATCATTTGGGGGTTTTACATTAAAAATAAGAAGATTTTCATATATTCTCTTAATACAACTACTCAGTACCAAAGAGTACCAAAGAAATCTGAGAATTTTAAAGTCTTCTTGAAAAAAGGATTCATAGTTCCTGTAAAGTAAATGCACCATTAAAATACTTTCAGAAGATAATCTTTATGATTTAAAACATAATTACTTAACATAGTTTAGCTATTTTTATCTACAAACTAGAGAAAATGCTCATGTTTGGTACCATTTTAGACAGTTTCAGTTGTCTTGCATACAATGAGCTAAATAAAAAGTAGTAGTGATGTCTCAATAAAAAAAAAAGCATTATAATGGCAGCATAAGGCACTATCACCATTGATTCCAATGACAGTCAGCTGAGAAGTTGACCCAGGTAAGATGGCTGCCATATGGTCCCATTCCAGAATAGGAATTCTGTATGACATGTCCCCTCTACTGTTATATCTCTATGACTGAGATTCATCTCTTCCATTTCTAGCTGCAGTATAATTTATAGTAAACACACACATATTGTAAGCAGTGTTCATAATCAAGGGAGGATGAAGATGAATCTGCAACCTTTAATTTCTATTTATGTTGAGTTATATTGAGTAATCAACCAATCAACCTATAGCAGGTTTTCCCAGTTTGTACTTACATTTACTCAAATATATGATCTGATGTAACTCACTTGTGCTAAGCAGGGACAATGTGTGAAATGAAAAGTGCAGAAACAGAAAGAATTGTCAAATATGGATTGTGTCCAGGGTTAAATGAATTATTAGAGCAACCTGCTGACATCATCCCAAACCTTGACCAGCAGCAAGGCCACATATCCCCTGTGTTCACACACAGCAGCATCATATCTTGTCAGGACGCTGCACCTAAAACTACTAAACTAAAAAAAACTATTACAGGGCAAACACAAGTGTAGCTAAAGCAGACTAGACATTGGGAAATATGAGCAGCTGCAGGCCAACAACTTACAGTCTAGACTAAAGTAACACCAACCTAAGATCTGATCTTGCTAAACTATTGCTTTTGAACCTCAAAGCAGTGTTGCTTTAATTATTCAATTAATTAAATTGCAAAAACTAAATAAATAAAAAATCCCTGAAAGAAAAAAACGAAAAATGTAGTTGCTGGAGGGGGTGATGATGCCAATCAAAATAAGTTTTGTGTCAGACTTCTAGGAGACATGTTAACATTTATATACAGTACATATACAAAAACATATAATTTTTCCCCCTCAAAAATAAGAATACAAAAGAGACTTTTCTGCATCCTCCCCCAGTTAAGATCAAACCCATCCACTTTTTGCATCCTCACACCAGAGCAATGTCCAATATCAGTCTAACTTTGCTGCAGTCCGCTGGTCTGGTCTCTCGCCAACGCGGAGGAAAAAGTAGATCCGGCATACAGTTTTGCACGGTAGACCTACTGCGCGGCTCTCGGTGATTTGAAGTGGTTACTCAGACGATGACTGAATAAAAGGAGAAATGTTCAAGTGCTGTAAGTTTTTTTTTATACCGACACATCATTCATCCTCAACACCTCTATTGGCTGTTATATTCTGCAGTTGACATGGCCGTGATCTCAGTGTTGTAGCATTGCCAAAAGCAGAGATGACTAAACTGAAGACCATGTTATTGGCCCTCAACACCTCTTGACAAACTCGGCTGCCTGTATCAAATCGTTTAGTCGCTTTCGGTGATTTATGTTTTAGATTTATGGTTAGGATATGTCTTTATTTTTTGACTTTTAATGATATTGAGAAAGAGAAAAGCTTCATATCATCCTACCTTTATTACTGTAATATCCTATTTGACAAGCCTTCAGATTGTCTGCTATCAGGTTATTCAAGACTAAACACACATGATCATGTTATTATTTTAACCTCTCTACATTGAGAGAGTTTTTGAACAGATTTTAATATTTGCTGATTACTTTCAAGGCGTGTTTAAATCTGGTCCCAAGTTACATCCGAGATCTTTTAACCCTTTGTGAGCTGGAGCAAAGCCTGATAATCCTCAGGCAGGACCCCTCCCCCCAAATTAGTGGTAAATTGCCCTGGGAAAACCATCAGTGGGTGTTGAGCATTCAAGTTTTCTGAGTATCACGCACTAACAACACATTAAAAAAATATTAACTTCCATGATAAAATCATTCAATTCTCAGGCAGTCATTTTATAACAGGAGGTATAATGCTGATATGCAGGATGAACCTTTTTCCTGCCTGTACTAGCCTACTTCTGTTCTTGCAGCTCTTAATTCTAGTACGTTATTGATGGTCAAAGTTAAAATAATCATCATGACACTGTCTATATTACCTCATATTTTTTATACAAATCTCATTTGAACAAGACAGAGGAAACAGTAATTGTTTTATTCTGAATGCCTGGTAACCTCTGTGATGTGGAAGAAATTGCTGATATAGCACTCCAGTGAATAAAAAAAATGATAAGAGGACCTTGGTGTTCTCTAAAACACAGAGGGGTGGAGTTTTTACTGCAGTTGCTGGGTGAAGACAGTGAAATGATTGTAGGGGGATACAATTCATGCATGTGCACAGGTAATAATTACAGTAAATGGACTTTTTGTAGTAGGCTAACACTAAAACTAACTGATCGCTCAAACACCTAATGTGAAATGGCTACTTTTGAAAACATAGTTGGCAAACTACAAGGGACACTGAACAGGCTCAATCACAAAACTGTAAACACTGGACAATGTAATTTGCCTTAAGACTTTGTGATAGTTAATAAGTTTCAGTCCTTCCTCCAGTGTTGGTATGAGAGGACAATCCCTCTGTTGTGTGCAGCTCAGTGATGTAAGCTTTGCCTAGATAAAAAATAGCAGTCTGAAAAAGTCAGCCATAACGTTTGGAAAATAGCCTACAATTCTCAAGTGGAGTTGTGTAACTTATTTAGAGTGAATATGCCTTTTTTTCTTGCATTCAAATAAAAACATTTCCTGGGTGCTTCAATCCATTACATGAGTGATAGGAACAAAACAGAGAGCATCTATATGCTGGGTGAAATGCCCCTTTAAACGTGACAAAGCAGGAATAAACCGTGTAACCCCGGGCTGTGTGTGTTGACACCCGCAGCATCTCCTGTGTGTGCGGGACCTCCAATGGGGAAATTATGTCGCTGTTGTCGGCGGAGGGATACAATAGCGAATGTCATCGTGGTGCTGAGGCTTTTGCGAAGCAAAAATGTCTGCCTAAGGGAAACTCGTAACTGATATATATAGAGGATATTTTTCCAGGTATCGCTGCATAAACCACTATTTCGCTATTTTGAGGCGTATTGCAAGAAAACAAGGCTTCTACTGCCACACCCGATCACCCTAGTCGGAATTTTACTCGGATAAAAGGTAAAATATTTATGGGAGTTTGCCAAAAGCTTTTTCGGACTGGTGAAAGAAGTTGGGAGTTGAGAAAGACCAACATTACGCCTTATAGTCTGGAGCTGGGGATTACGATTCTCATTTGCAATATTTATTTACTTACCTTAAACAAATATGTATTTTTGTATTTCACTCGTAAGTACAAAGCCACTGTGTTCTCTGCGCTAGTGTCTACATTGACTAAAAGCGTTGCAGCTTCTTGCAGCTTGGTAGCTATGTCCAATCCATACGAATCAGTAACTGCAGCTTGTTAGCTAGCGTTAGCTAGTCAGCTAATGTTAAGTGACGTTAGGTGCACTAGCTAACTGCAAACGTTTGCTAATGTTATGCTTGCAAGGTTTACCACTTAAATCAACATCAGCGCAAGCCTAATAAGTCATTTAGTTACATTTATCTTTATCAACGTTAACATTACAGAGAAACACTGTTACTGCAATAATGCGATGCTGCAGGTCTTGGCTGTCACAAGCTGTGCCATCCATTCAGAGCGCTCCCATCAAGGGTCTTTATCTTTCATCAGTTCGTCCAGCTCACTGTACGGAAAAAAACTAAAGGTGTGTGAGGAACATGTTGGCACCGTTTGATCAATTAGGATGTGGCAGCACTGTCAGTGTTTCTACATGACGCGATTCCACAAACAACTTGAAGTTGTAACTTAACTGTGGCTGTCTTTATTCTGCATCCACAAGACGCATTTCTAGTGCCGATCACCACCGCTGTGAAACAAATCACCAGAGATGTAACCTAATGGACTGTGTTCTCTTCAGGTTTTTAGATCGCAAGGATGAATCCTCAGCAGCGGATTGCCGCTATCGGAACAGACAAGGAATTAAGTGACTTGCTGGATTTTAGTGCGGTAAGAAGGCTTTTCACCGTCAGTTTTTACCTCTTGTGTATATAGTTTTGAGGGCTTAGAGTTATTCAGACCAATTAGGCTAAAGCATGTCTAATTGATTTATTCAAAGCGGAATGCTTGTGTTATGTCGGGGCAGGTACTAGTTAACTGACAATGATCAGAATTCTGTGATTCTATTTTCTACCAGCTATTCTTTATTTTTAAATATCATGGCATGCTTTCAAAGTATTTACTGCTGCAGTTGGTGTTCAGAATACTTCACTTTTATATTGCAGAGAAGTTGCTCTCAATTGTAGGTCTATATGTCTAAATCATATTTTTCCTTGTAGATGTTCTCTCCACCTGTAAACGGTGGGAAAAACAGACCTACCACCCTCGGAAGCAGTCAGTTCAGTGCATCAGGTAGGATTTCATCCAAGAAACCTATTTCAATAAACCCTCTGTTATGCAGTCACTCTTTATCCGTGTTTGCATGACTCATAAATCTGCTCTTCAAAATCAGTTATGGTTACTGACTTGTACCTCTGCTGCTTGGATGGGGTTTGGGCTTATTTATAAATGGAGGATGAAGGGGGCTTCATTTTCTACCTCGCATGGGATTCATTTCCCACCTCTGTGTGACGCTTGTGTGCACTGTACACATCTGGCGCTTGAAACATGAGCCCTCCACCTGGAATAGTGGTGGAGTCCTGTTGTAAATATGTGGAACAAATAATGTTTAGGCCTTAGACATTTGTAAATGGTTTATTGATCTAACTACCATCATGGTGTAATGCAATTGATGTCCCATATTTTAGCTCACTGTCATAAATTAACCATGCATATTTTACTTTGATCACGGTGTGCCGTCAAGTGTCAGTGCAGCAAGTGTTCACAGAAAAACAGTAAATCTGAGGCAATTCAGTGTGTTCTTACCAGGGTTTGCTATGAGGTGTCTCAGAGACAAATTTCTGACTCGGTTATATAATGTGTCTGAATAAGATTTTAGTGAACATACTCAAAATTGGAGTTGTTTGTGAATTGCAGTGCAGCCTAATGGGATTGCGAGACATCCTCTCCAAGAGTTATTTCACACACAGTGGAAAGTGATTTTGTACAAATAACAGCTCAGTAATGGCTCAGTCCTTCACATAGTCCTTTTATACACACGGATTTAACAGTCTTTTCCACGAGAAGGTGATCTTATTCAGTGGGCTTTTATCTGTGAGCATCTTTTATTGACAAACAAGCTCGCGCATGTTTTTTGTTATAACGAGCATTTAAATTCCCTGCTTTTGTGGATCACTTCCTAGCTTTAAATGCTTCATGACATTAATCCAAAGCACATCTATTGTCTGATGCGCTACTAGAGAAAGCCAACAATCAAGCATTATGTTTTGTGAAAGCATGTTTTGTGTACATTCACAAAGCCTTGTTGTATTCAGTTATCTGTGAAACGAAAGACACACATTTAGTGGAAACTGACCAAAAAGACAAAGAAACTAGAGAGCTGTTGTACATGAACTATAGAACTGTGAGGATGAATTTTAGAAAACCTAACCATTCACGTAAGAAGGGTGTTGTGTGTGTGCAACACTTCATTAAAGCAAACGGCAAGGACTTGTGGTCAAGCTGATGTGGATTTTTAAGTTAAATTGTGCCTTCCTGGTGAGGTTCACACATGTAAGTTGGCTGTAATGCATTAATAACAAAAGGTCTTAGTTGTTCTGGTTGTTTTTTATTTTCATGCTTCATAAATAAGTTATAGTAACAGAGTGTTGAGCAGTGTGCTGGTTAAAGGATAAGGCCGGTGTTTTTTAATGCATTGCTTACCGTCAACAAATCCTATGAAAATAACAAAATCAACAATGCGTTTGCTCTACTCCCGTTACTTTCTGACTTCCCACATACCGTTTTTAGCCATCAACCCGGAAGTAATTGGCTCCAATTGTAAGCTAAAAACCTTGAAATACAGCTCACAAAGACATAGTTTCCATTTTAAAAATCGCTAACTGTTACCACGAAAAGTCAGACTGTTGTAGTTATTACCAAATCAAATTCAAATGGGAACAAATTATTCATTGCCGGGGACTATTTTTGGTGCTACGGAACTACTTTCCCGAGATCGCAAACGTGTTTACAGCCGGCTTATTAAGTTGTTTGAGGACAAAGTCGGCTGGCCCGGTGCATCGCTATGATGAAATATGCTGCCCAGAGCAGCAGCATTGCTCTTTGACGTGTTTTTTTTTTTTTTAAACACTTTATTTATAGATTTTCAGTTTATAAAATCAAAACAAACATTGGTAGCATATAACAACCACCTCCCCACCCACCCACCCCAAGGCCACAGTGGAGAAAAAAATCAATAAATAAATAAAAAATCAATAAATAAAATAAAATAAATAAGCACCTATAATATGGTTACAGACAATTCCTGACATGTACATTGTTAAGCAGTGTTTAGAATAGGAACATTGCACAACATTATGTATCAATGAATTCAACTGGCTATCTCATGAGCATGTAAGAGAAAACGATATCAAGTGAAGGGTATGCTTTCGACAAATTCCATAAAGGGGACCCAGGTTTTAATATATCTATCCCGGGAGTTCTTTCGATTATATCTCAACTTCTCTGGTGGAATCATAGAGAGTACTTCCTTAACCCATTGATTAAACGAGGGAGGTTTCACTGACTTCCATTGCAGAAGAATCAGCCTCCGGGCCAGCAGCGTTACAAATGCTGTAGCGTTTGCCTGGAGAACAGTAAGTTGTTCTTCTTACGGAGACACCCCAAAAACAGCAATAATGGGACTAGGATCTACTGTCCCACCACAAATGTAGGAGATTGCATCGAAAATCCTCGCCAAGAAGTTATCTAGTAAAGTGCACGACCAGAACATATGACCTAACGTAGCTGGACTGTGACGACATCTCGGGCACTCAGGGTTGGTGCCAGGGTATATTTTGGCCAATTTCTCATTCGAATAGTGCAACCGATGTACGACTTTGAATTGAATGAGACCATGTCTTATGCAGAAAGAGGTGGTATATATACGTTGTAAACTACGTTGCCACGTCTCATCAGAGAGTATAACATCCAAGTCCTCCTCCCAAGCCAGTTTAGTAATATCCTGTGAGGGGGGGCTGATATCTTGTATTGTTTTATAGATTTTAGACACCCGCCCTTTCCCATAAGGGTCAAATTCCAGTATAGCGTCAATTGCATTTTTAGGTGGTAAGGAAGGAAATGGGAAGTGTTTCTTGGCAAAACTACGCACCTGCAAGTATCTGAAAAAATGGTTCTTTGGAATATTGTGATCTTTTTGCAGTGTTTCAAATGGAGCGAATATGCCATTGACAAAGAGGTCACCAATGAATACCAGCCCATTCCTATGCCATGTTTTGAAAGCAGTATCAATTTGGGATGGATGGAACAGGTGGTTGTCCACCAACGGGAGGAAAATGTTTGCCTGGTTGAAGCGAAAATGTTTCCTGAATTGAAACCATATTTTAAGGGAGTTTTTAACAACTGGGCTCAGAGTTTGGAGACTTAAACTGACAAGTAAAGAACAACTTAGATAGAAATAGGTGAAGGTACCGAATGGGATACAAGTTCCATAGAGGCCCAAGTTGGTCCCTGTTTGGTTTCATACATTGAAATCCAGTAATTCATCTTTGAAATGTTAGCTGCCCAGTAATAAAATAAGAAATTAGGCAAAGCCAGCCCCCCTGAGCATTTGGGCATCTCTAAGCAGGCTCTTTTACTTTGACGTGTTTTTAATTGTTTTTTTAATACAATGGAGTTCTATGGCTGCTGGGACATGGCTTCATTGGGCACCGGCTACATGGACGAGATTTGTTGGCAAAACAAAATCATTGCTGATTTTGTTATATTCATTGGATTTGATGACGGTAAGCAATGCATTAAAAAACACCAGCCTTATCCATTAAGATGTGAGAGAATATCCTACAAGATACAGATGTGCAATAGCATGCTTCTTGACCTGAAAGAGGATTTTTAAAGACAGTGCACAAAAAAACCCCAATGAACACACACACACACACACACACACACACACACACACACACACACACACACACACACAGATACACACATTTCTACATTTCTACACACAGACTTGAGTTGCAGTAATACTTTGTCAGCTTTGATGAGCAGATTACACAAATATTAAATATGCTAAATGCTTTCAAAACCTGATTGCATGCACTAGTAAAACATTTTTGTTGATGGTGCTGCAGTATACTAGAAGCTTCCCTGTGCCACATCTCAAGAATGTATGTCGTCCAGGAACTGCACAGAGTAAGCTTTGCTGTATGCTTTATGCTTTAGTATGGTACGGACATCATGTGACCTGCCACCTTTCGGCTGGGACGTGTACTCGCTGGCTTCCAAAATAGACCAGCATCAGCATGGTGCTTTTTGTTTGGAATAGAAAAGAAATGGAGACTGTCAGGAGAATTGTCTGTTACAGCCAAAGCTCATTGTCATAGCAGTGTATTGTCAGGCGACCATTCAGCTTCGTCCTTTAGAAACGAAGTTTAAATTTGGGTGTATTTTTAGGTGTAAATATGGTATTTCTACCAGTTTCCACAACAACCTTTTTGTGCTCTTGGTTCATTTCCTCAAGGAATGTGTTTTCATCAACTCGAACGGTTTCTTACTAGAAATAGCAAGTTTGTGGGGCGCCCCGGTGGCTCACCGAGTAGAGCGCCGCGTACCATATAAGGCTCAGTCCTTCCTGCAGCGACGCGGGTTCGAATCTGGTCTATGTAATAAAGCATAAAAATGCCACAAAAAAAAAAGAATTTGCAAATTTGTTGTAGAAGACCTATCAAACTTGACACTTACTGACTCTATTCCAAGGGCTTATGGATCTCCATGTTTGGAAAGCAACATGCAGTACTTTATCTGTCGCAACATAGACAACAATGTTCATTTATTTCTGAATAAATACACAGGTGCACCCAAAATGCTGCTAATTTTGTAACAGGATTCCCATGCATCCTGGAAAATCTGGAAATTAAAAAATAGTTTTCCAGTCATGGAAAAATAAGAAAAATAAATATAATGTCATTTTATTTATTTATTTTGAATGACTAAAAGAAGTGACCAACCCTTCTTGGAAAAGGCTCCACACTTCCTCTAAACATTCTCTTAGTGCTAAGAAAAAAAAGTAGCATACCTACCAAACTAATGTGAAAACTCAATTCTAGTTGAAGCCAAAGTTCCCTCTGGGACTTCAGCCAATCCTAAGGTTGGTCAAGCCTCCGCTCCCCCTTTGTGATCTCCCTTACCATGACAGCTTCTGCTGCGACGACTTCAGCCGTCGCAGCATGAGCAGCAGCCTGGAGACAGGAGGGAGGCTCTTCCAATTTTCTCTTCAGTATTCCTTACTCTGCCACAGTGCACCTTCTCCACAGTAGCTCAACTCACTTGATGATATTGAGACATTTTATCATTTTGCAGAGAAAATGATTGCTATATAATAGAAATTTTCAGTGGAAATATTGTTACATGTATTCATTTGCAGAAGTTATATAAAAATGGGGCTAAAATGCTTTCATTCAGTATCACTTGGTGTTGGTGTTGAATTTGAGGTACATTTTGTCCTGGAGACCGTTTATAGGAAGGTGTTTGTTACAGTTGATTAAGTATTGACTTGAAATAAAAGAGCAGGGGCTAGTTGCATTTTTTGTCCCACCTTTCCTGGTTCCAACAAACCTTCTCGTAACCGATCTGTTGTGACTACAAGCTAGTTAGTTACTTTTGAGAAGCTAATTAATATTTGCGTACTGCCAAAATAATTAGCTAATCGGACACGGTAGATACTTACCTAAGAGAAGCCTAAGCCTAAGAGAAAAAATTACAGTGAGCTTGGGTATTTCATTGGCAAGTATCAGAGTTTAGATCCCCAGCAGTGGACTGAATTGGACTCAACACTCCATGGGGTTCACCAAGTTTGTTGGGTTGACACCTGATGTAATTCCTTCAGCCAGCTCAAATAAGCCATGAAGCCACCACTTTTTATTCACTGTAATATTAGGTGTCATACTGAGCTCATGGGCCGTATCCCCCCTCATATGCGTCTGTCCAAAACTGTTTACAATTTACGCGTGTGGTCACTCATTGTGGCCGTCAACTTGTCAATCAAGGCTTTGTTGTGAATGATAATGTCACACTCACAGTTATCAAGACAGGTGCTAGATGTAGTAACATGACACCAGTATTCTTTGTGGAAATGAAGCGAAGACACTATTGAAACTCAACCAGAAGCCAAATACAATGCAGTACAATACAACTTTACATATAAGCTGCATCAAAAGTTATTAAGCATGACATTTTGTGGATTGGATCGTTCTTATTTATCTTTTGGTGGTGAGAAAATAAACACTTGTGGGGCACCAAAGAATGGGCACTGATTAATTTGGGTTTATTTTTTCAAAGATGAGCCTTTTTGGCTCATCTTTAGCAAGGGAGCCAGTAACTGCAGGGACCTGCAGATATGAAATTTACCATGTTCTTGTCACCAAACAAGCACTCCATGCCTTTGACTCTCGAGTGGATTATAATTTTAGGAGTTTCACAGGTTCTAAATTTAGTCTGCAATTCCAAGTACAAACATTCATGTAGGTATACTGCTCTTGAGAAGTGATTGCATAGATAGCTTAGCACTGGTCTTTGACCCTTAAATTCACATGACAAACACTGCAAAATTGAATTATGTAAAACAAAACAAAAAACCTTCATCATCTAAAAATTAATGATGTCAAAACCAACTACTGCACCCTAGAAATTCATTAGGCCTATAGTAGATAATTCCTCCTCTCTTCAGCCTGTCTGCTCATGTGTCTCTGATCCTCGAGGTAGGGGGGAGAAGCACCTTCGTAAGTGATTGTGAACATAAGGCAAGCGACTGCGCAGGAAAGAAGTGTGGAAATTGCAGGGAATGAGAGTTTGGATTAATGCATCTGAACTGGGCATACCCAGATAATTGTAGCAGAGCGGGACTGGCAAGACCCTTCAAGACCCTTAAAAGTGTGCCAGAGAAAGATGGATTGGAAAAAATTACCAAGTGGCTCTGACAGATTTAGCATTTCTTCCTTCTAGCCTTTTTCACGATGGGAATTTGATGAAGCCACTGGGTCTTAAGTGTAGTAGGGGATAATGGATAGATGCAGCTGTATGGGTGACGTCCATCTACTGACACTGGTTAGCCTTTTTAAGCAACAGATTCATATCAGAAATAGATTTTTGTTTTTTATTGATCATCTTACTTGACAGATACTTTGTGTATGAAATGGAGGTTGGTTTAAAAGATTAATAAACCTTTAAAGAGTGAAGAAGTTAGTGTTTCATTCATTGTTAATGAAGCACCTCCATCACCATACGTATATTCTTTTTCGGGGTGAATTTTGCCTACCAGGGTAAAATCCAATCTGAATGAATTGTGATAATGGCCATCGACATTATATTCTGACATATTCTTACCTTCCCTGCTGCTTATCATACACAGCATCTTTAAATTCAATTGAATTAAGTTTGTATGCTTTGTTGTATTTTCTTTGTATGCAGCAGGATGGATTGGAGTCTATGTCCAGGTGAACAGTTCGCTAAGTCTCCTCACCTACAGTCTTCCCAGGGAGGGGCTGCAGCTCTAGCTTACACATCTTATACTGGCATGAGATAGTGGTGGTGTCATTGTAAGGGAGCATCCTGAAATGGCCTCATTTTTTGCATGCTGTCAGTTAAGCTCAAGCTGTGCAATGCTTTGGTTTTGTTGCAGGATCTCATATCAGAAGTATTTCATTAAAGCCTCTGAAAAAATTCTGACCATAGTCTTCCTGTGTGATGACGGTGTGCTGAATTGGGGGCCCACAGGCCCGGGGGAGGTGCAGCTGTTTGTGGATGGCTTGTCCTCACAATAAAAATGCTGTGCATTAGCTCTGTCAAACCTTCATCACCACATCACACATTCTCACTACAGCGATTTCCTCCCCTCAATAAAGATGGCATGATTAGTCATTTCTAGACTCATTTCTCTTCATTGACAGACTGAAAATACACAGCTGTAGAAAACTAAATGTATCTAACAGATACAAATGTTGAATGTCTTTCATTTGTCTTTTCCCCCAAAAATAGGAATGTTACAAATGTAGTTGTGATTTCCTATTTCACCTAAAGCAAATCTCATTAATACCTTAGATACACTACTATAGAGTCTTTCAGGGCTAGGTGCCAACTAATTCTGTCCAAAAGTGACGAGCAGAAAACCCAAACTAAGCAGAAATCCAGAAAGTTAAACTAAAGGACTTGCCCTTAAGAGAGAAAGTTAGTCAAGCTGTGTCCTTGGTGGAAGAGTTTTGGAGATGCAGCAACTCCTCTGAAGCACCAGCCAGGAGGTGCAAGTCACCTCTCTTGGCCACTACAGGTGTTTCACATTCCAGCTGACGGGGAGCCTCAGCAGGGGGCACCAAAATCTGACAAGAAACCAACCTGTGCATCGAGCTCTAGGGTTACGTTTTTTTAGGCCAATGCCCACAACAAATGAAAATAGCCCTATCATTTTCAAGTGCACCCTGTGTGCATCGGCAGGAGTGAGACTGCAACTCTATGCAGTACATTGATGAGTTCCATAAAGAATGGTAACAGTAACACTACGAACTAGCAAATGATTTATCCTTATTTTTCTAAATCATTGTTAATAGCTAAATGGTTAAGTGAATGCTAATCTAATGGTAATAGTTTTGATCAGCCATGCATTCCCCCATCCAGTGGACTAGTTGTGGGATTTAATATATTGTTTTCTTTCTATATTATTGCATTGCTGGTATATCCCTGTTTACAATCAAATAGATACCAGGTTGTTCAGATAGTGATTTGAAAATGCATAAAATTTTATCTTAGTTTTCTGGGATTATGCTACCTGAACATGTAGGTATTTGGGGAAAGAGGTTCTTAAGTTATAATCATCTAAGACCAAAGTGCCCCTTAAATTTTCTTTTAACCGATGAACAATGAAAGCTTTGATTTTTGCCTAACACTAGAGGAAAGTTGAAAGAGGATATCTAATAGCTTGCAAGGCTTGAAAACAGGATAGTCAAAGATATCAGAGTCAAGAAAGCACACAGAGCGGTACCCGTGCCAGGTTAAATCCATATTAGGCCAAATCCCCCTTCTGACAGACACTGCATGTAAATGAACATTCTTTGGCGTAGGTCTAGATAGTAAGAGCCATGGAGCGCAAACACTGTGGTGCGGATGAAGCACTCATGTACCGCTCTCTTTGTCTTAAAAAAAGGTGTGTGCACAGCTCATGTTTTTTACTTGCATTCACCAAATTGAATTATATTTACACTTGCACAGATATCAAAACATTATTTCCGCCATATGGCCTGTATGGCAATACATATCGCTGCAGAAGTTGAACAGAATTTGGCTAGTTGTTTGGCATTGTTTGAATCGCCTGCAATCTGCAAGCCTCTAATCATATGTTTGTTAACATCATCCCAAATTGATTTGCCTGACAGGACAAGTCGAACAAATGCTTATGTTGAACCCAGAGCGGTGTTGGGAATAGTGGAAGGAATCTGTTTGAGTGATTGTAAACCATTCAGACATCGCACTTGAATGTGTAGACAGATATAAATGATTTTGCAACACCTCTCTGACAGCTGTAGCAACCCGAATCAACAATATAGTCATAGCAGGACACGTGCCTGTGTATCCATTATGACTATTCACAGCACGTGCAATGGATACTACATTTTACTGTATAATGCAGCATACGTGATGATTTTCAGAATACCGTGATGCCAGGTTGTATTTAGTTTCCAACACCTGTAATGTCGATTTGACAGTGAAGTGAGGGAGCACACTCCAGGGATGAGAGTCTCCCCTGCAGCCTCAGTCCAGCACTGTTGTTTTGTCTCTGCCTGTTTTACACTTGGGAGCACTTGCCCCGATGCTGTGTGCTGTAGTGTGTGTTGTGATTCATTATGGTTGAGAGTGGCTTCCAAAGTCCATACTGAGATCTGTAGCCACTGTTTCAGAAACCAGTTAAGATTGTGAGTTGAGTTTTTCTCCATTTCAGTTTTGCTGGAGTCCGGTTTAATAGATTATTCAGGTGTGGACAGTCTGATGAGCACCCAAACTGTGGCCTGTGGGACCTTCCTTTTGTGCAGCTCCTGGACTGTAGCAGACTATAGTCACTTGTTGAGCATGTTAAGATGAGTCTAAGCTAGTGGAAACATACATCCACTCCACATTTGGAACCCCAGCCCCTCCTAAGCAAAATCAAGCCAGTTTTATTGTTTGTATCTCTGAAAATTTTCTGAGAAATTTCTTTCACATACACAGATTCGTCTGTCATGCCAGGAATCCGTCACTTCATCCATGTTCACACTGACCAAGGTGCTGGAGTGTGGAGTGGAAACTTTTTTTCAGAACAAAGTGGCCACAGTTGGGGCTTATGGGTCCGCATGCCAAACCTCTGAATCTCTTCTGGTCACAGCCGCAGGATGAGGGTGCTGCTCTTCTCTAACCTGTCACATATGTATGAGGGATGCTTTTTGTTAAATGTTCTTTATTTCTCTGTATTTCTTATTTCTCTATCTTTTCAAATAATGATGAACTTGAAATGGGAGATTTTTTAAATTTTTTTATTCTGGCAACATCTTTGGTGACAAGCGATCATTGCTGTGGTGTTTTTGCATTTTACTTCCCAGAGATCATTTCATAACGTCACTAGTACTGTGACGTCAGTGGACTGACACACCCATTACACCCCCAAACAAATAAGCAAAGGCTGTTCGACTGAGACGAATGGAATGCCCCGAGTCTAAGCTGGTGCCTAAGAGTGACCATGTCTACAGAGATTGTAATCTACAATATAAATCTAACTCTAACCCTTTTATTCATTTATGTAATTCTTTTATTTTTTATTTTATTTTATTTATGTAATTTAGCTCAGTGCCTTACGTCATAGGCGCAGTGAGTTATGGTTGTTGTAGTTCACTAATGCCCTCAGTGCTTGACAGTATGAAATCTTTGTTTTGTATAAACCATAGCAATGAAAATTGCCAGGTTTGATGACCAGCTTAGTGCATAACTACACCCAAAATAAATCTTAAACAAAAATTTACTTTGGCAGTTGTTAATATACCTGGGCAGGCCGTACAAATATAATCAATGTATAGGAAAAACTGATTCAAGTTTAGTACCATGGCTTACCATGGTTATTACAAGTGTTTTGCAAGTTAAACTTTTGTTGCAGGCATTTCAAGCAATTTGTAGTGATCGCTTTAAGTATTTGATCCCATATTGATGGCAAAAATTTCCTGTAAACCCAACTTTCAAATTTATAGCCATGGTCCAAAATTGACACCTGCCAAGCAGCATTTGCCAGTAAACTTTGTCATCAGAAAGGGCCACCTGCCAAACTGGCTGGAAACGTTTTGAGATGATAACTCTTGGATGGCTCAGTTATAGACAGTCTTTGGTCTTTGCCTGTTATCACACTTTGTCCCTGGTTGCCACCGTAAAGCAAAACAATGGCTCTGTATCAAACACACTGTTGATTGGCTGCCTGTTACACTGCTCTAAATAAAGTGGTACCATCTAAACTTCTGCAAACATTTTCTCCTGATTCTCTACTGCCTAGATGGTTAAAAAACAGCCCAGTGTTAGTAGAAAGTTAACAGCACTAGACAAAAAGTTTGATTTATTTAGGCTAAAGCCATAGGACTATTTCATGACGGTTCGGTTGTCTTTCATACGCATTTTGATACTGTGACTTGATTTGGAGGAGAAAAAAGAACTTAAGCATATTGTGTGAGGATTGGCTTTTTTTTAAGAGGGCTCTCCATTTTCTCTCTGTTGTAGGATTTGGTGCATGTTTGCCACAGTGACTCTCATTTTCTCACAGTAGAGAGGCATTTGTTCTCCTAATTCATTAGACTTATGTTACAGCCTGTGCATTTGTAGCTGTTCTTTTGCCTTTTGTGTGGTATTGTGCTGGCTGGCTGTGCAAGGAGAGAGGGAGGAGACCCTTGAGCCCTGGTAGGAGATGGTAATCATACTAGAGAGAGGAGCTGATGACGGGCAGTGGCCCAAAGAGCTAACACTGACCGTCGTTACAGTCAGAGAGTAAAGTGCCTCAGTTGGGCTACAACATGTCACACTAGTGCCGTCACAATACCAAAATATGGACTTGGGTACTATTACCAGCACAAGTATCACTGTTATGAATCTAAACGATAGCACAGCAGAAAAATCATGATACAGAGACAATTATATATTTTCTCCCAAAAGCCACTGATAGTAGTTTTAGTAGAAGAAGAAGGGGAACTGAATCTGCTGCACAGTAGCAGCGAAGCAGCATGGTCGTCAGGATGGAACTTATCCTACTATACTTCTACTCATCATGACTTTCTGGTTAAGTATACTGTATGTCAAACTTAATCTAATAATCTAGTATAATGATACATTTTACAAGGATTAGTGTTTGTCACTAAGAATTTATCTGCAGTATGACAATAGTATAATGATTTTTAAATGCTACAAAATTGAGTACCCTGTCTATAAAAATGTCATGTATCATTTCTCAGATTGGGCATTGCATACTTTTTCTGTTCTGAGTATCTCAACACACACAGATGTCGCACCATCTGATTTTGATGATTTTCTTTTTAAAATGTATGCTCTTAAAAATTAAATTAATAACCTAAATGACGCATGATAAGTGCCAAAAGTAGGCTGTGTTGAACTAAGTTGAGTTGAATGGACTGCTGTAGTCTTTCTGTTGTGCTGCTTGTCACACAGCCTGGCTGGGTTGTACGTTGTGTTTGTGTTTGAGTCAGAGACTAGCCCACCGCATTTTGATCGTTTGATTACAGGCTTTGCTTGCTTTTTGCTGTGTAAAATCCACTTCTGCTTTTGCGAGAGTTGTTTGTTCCACACATGTAAATTGTGCTGCTTGGATTGTGTGCCTAACCATGCGGCCAAGTGCCGTGTGGAGGCACCTGAGCACAGATCATTTGTTAACATTTTAGGGTAAAAATATACTTCATTGTATCCTTGAAAGTTTTGTTTATTCCTTGCAATATTCATTTTTTGGAGCCTGCACAATTTCTTTGAATCTGATCTTTTTTTATTTGACGGTGAAATTGAACAAATGGTATTGCATTTTAGTGAGACAGAATGAAATTACAACTGGGGCAATCAATAACTTGGAAAATGTTGATGCTTTACCCTCTCTGCAATTATGTTTTGTTCGTGGGGACTTGGGCTGTTACTGCAACACAATATTGTCTCAAACAGCGAGAACAATTGAGGCATCATATCTTTTTACTGGGTCACATAAATTTGATTCTGAAGATCAGATATTATATTTGTCATCATATGCCAGATGTTCAAGTTTTGCAATTTGGTCAAAGTTATTGATTTTATTTGTTTATCCATTTTCTCAGTTTGACTTTTGGAACATAGAGGTTTTCTTTCATTTAAAAATGAGTTTCATCAGGTTTCAGTGCTCAGCTGTTTGGATGGAGCCTGGTCATAGATCAGTGCCAAATCATGAAGCTGGAGTTGCTCTTTAGTACATTTAAGGCGCAAGTGTAAAGGGTTGCACATTTTTGGCCATGATTTATGTAAAGCAAAATAAACGACACTATGAAAAACAGCTTTTAGCTCATGAAGCTCAACCTTTGAACAGATGAATTAGTCACTCTTCTCATCGTTTTCCAGTGAAAAAAAACACGTTAAAGGATAAGGCCGGTGTTTTTTAATGCATTGCTTACGGTCAACAAATCCTATGAAAATAACAAATCAACAATGCGTTACTTTCTGACTTTCCACGTACCGTTTTTAGTCGTCTACCCGGATAATATGTAGATCAGACCTTGGATATTACATAGACCTGCCCTTTTTATTAACTACAGAGCTTTTAAACAAGTGCCTTCTGGTGAGTGCAAGTAAATTTCAAAATTTTCCATATATTGGTTTATATTTATGAGGCCCTCCCAGATAAATAAACAACTGGACAAGTTTTGTTTTATATTTTTTCGGGTGCTGTGATGCACTAAGCTGGCTTTCAAACTTGTTTCTCGTCAATGTAGTTTATAAAAAACAGATTTGATACTGTCAACCACTGAAAGCGTGTTTTTCATTACACTTATGACACAGTGCATGGTATTAGTCAGTCGGTGTTTCTTTCAGTCATGCTCGAAGTGCCATGTACTGACAAGGCAAAGTTTGAAACTTTGCAAAACTATTGATAATCAAATGGGACTATACAGTAATAGTCAGCTAATGTTGCAGTCGCAATAGCCAATGCTAGCCTTTGCTTATAGTTCAGAGAGTAAGAGATCTCAGTGTTTGCTCAAAGGAAGCTTTTGAACTCGCTAAATGAAATGTCATTAAAATGCAGCCAAAATATAGCCTACTTAGATATATATACACATACATCTGAAAAAACAACATGATGTCCTTCATTATTTGAATAGATAGAATAAAGAGGAATAAAGAACAGAGGAACAAAGAACATTTTGCCCCTCTCTCACTCCTGCCAATGTAACCTACTCAGGCAAACTGTGGGAAACGCTGAACTTGTTTGGTTTTAGGGAAGAGAGGGCTGTCCAGTCTACCTTCTCGCACAATTGCATTAGTAGGTTTTTTCACATAGTACACTGAAATGACACAGGAAAGACAGGCAGAAAGAGATGTGACAGCACACTGTTAGCCATGGGCGTAGGAAGCATTGAAAATGTGGGTGGGACAATCTAACGGGGGGTCAGGGGGTCCTCCCCTAAATGTAATTTCCTGTATTCTGGTGCCTTTTAACAGGTGGTTTGATACCTTTATCTGGCTATACTAGCATGAGAAAATTATGGGTACATTTTGTAATTTCATCTAGAGGAAGTGGTTGGCCCCAGATCACATATTTGAAGATATTAAAAAGCTTAAATACAGAAATTGATTCAATGACTAATTCAGAGCCATCTTTAATAATAACCACTCATTGTTTATTTAAACTTGAGGATCTCTTTATGCTTGCATGCAATTGCAATTTCTGTTAAATTAATTTCTTTAATGTTATCAAATCAATGAGTAAAGTGGAGAGGACAACTGTAGTCAAAGTGCCCCTATGCATTCTCCAATAAACTACATTAATCTTCAAATCATTTCTACTACTATGAAGAATCACCAGGACCCGAGGCCATGGGCCAGCCAGGCTTTTATTTGTCAAAACGAGGAGCCCCTGGCCATTTAGGGACTCGGCTGTTAGTTAGCTGAAGTTAACTGATTACTACCAGTGATGACTTACTTTCCTCTTCTTTGAAAAAAACCTCCTTATGTCCATGTTGTCTGGGGGAGCAAACATATCAAACCAAGAGATCGTCAGCCAAAAAATAGACCAGTCTACAGTAACAATCAAATGAAAACTAGCCTCCCTCCTCATCTTTTCACTATTTTGCTAATGTTAATCTTAATGTTAGCTAGCGTTAGCGCTTCTTAACAGTTAGCTAACCGAACGGTGAGGCTGCTGTCAATCAGTATAGAGACTTTGTAACAAAAACAAGAAGGCTATAAGCAACAGGTGAACAAAAGATGAACATTTAGTTAAATGCCAAGCTTTGATTTTCGGTAAGTTAACAATTTCCTGAACATTTTGCGGTGACAGTGTGTGACCCACCTTAACTCAGCTACCTGGCATCCGGGCATCAATGACTAGCTAACGTTAGCAGTGCGCTCGTGTGTATGTGTGTGCGTGCTATGTGAGAATCTGCCTGGGTGCAAGGTAGCAGTGAAAACGTGGTATGAAATTTCATTGATTTGGGCATTCTCTCAATAAGCAAGCAGAATGGATTTGATAATGAAGCACTGACAGTCAGTGCGGATAGACCGATGCACTGATTTTTGACATGGTAAAAACATGGTAAAAGTGGGGGGGCGTCTAAACTAATAATTTAAAAAAGTGGGTGGGACTTGTCCCACCCTCATATAATAGCTGCGACGCCCATGCTGTTAGCTCATCTTAACATATCTAGTCACAGTAGATCACGTGAATGGTTTTTGACACAAAACATACCAGTCCACTCAACCACTGGGGCACTCCATAAACTGCAGTTTTCAATTATCAATGTAATATTATGCACACCTTATTAAATTGTCTTTCTGTTGTTTACTTAGTATATATAAGTGCATGACTATATCTCCTTCTGCCTGTGTGTAAGAAAGAGAGAGAGAGAGAGAGAGAGAATCTGCTTCCTTTCAGTATCTATATTGTACTCTCTCTGAGCAACCTTAACGTCTTGACTGAGTTGTGCATCTCTGTCTCTGACAGGTATGGATGAGCGGACCAGCCAAGCGTCTTGGGCCCCAGGTGGCCAGTCCAGTCCTTCCTATGAGTCCTCACGGGTAAGACGACCCACACCTTAACGCCTCCGAATGGCCTTTCTGCTCCACAGCACATCATTTAACACTCATTACATCAAAGTGTTACATTCACAATACTTTATTCCCACCTTATCCCAAGTACCAGTCATGTTGTGTGACCTGTAATTGACTTATTTCCCCCTGTATGACCTAAATGAATGGCTAATAATCTGATGGCCGGTGCAATTCATTATTTTGTCATTTCATTGGATTGCTTTATCTTACTGGAAATGTTAATCATTTGTCAGGGGAAACTGATTACTGCTGCTCTGGAATATGATAACAACATTGTGGGATTTTGCAGCTGTGGAGTAATATAGATCTGTTTAAATATTTATGCTACGGGGCTCAAATGATATTTTAATGGGAGATACCGTGGATTTTCAATATGAAAGAATAGTCTTTTTTTTTTATCTTCGAGGAGATCTGTGGTCATAAGGAAAACGTTTTAATGTATTCTGAAGAAGAGTGTTTTTGTGAGTCACGTAACCAGTTCCATTGAGATACTGACATGGCCCATAAACAGTACAATGTAAAGTGGGGAATTGGTGTCAAGATGAGGACAGGATGATTTATGGACAAACTGTAAGATTATTTAAGCTTTAACAAGCAGTTGAGCCAGAGAATGTATAGGCGCTATTGGTTGTGCAACAGAAAGTTCCCTGTTAACAGTGGTGAAACAAGCCAATGCAATGACTCTCCAGTTGAGGCATTTTTTTAAACAGAGTTTCAACTGAATTCACTAGAACTGGATTTGGCAGAGAAGTGACAGCCCAAAGGCCCACTGGCCTGTCTCTCTCCAGGCCAAACATATTCTGCAAAAGCGAGTCTTGAACTACAGGCTGGAACGTAATGGCAGAAGCCTTGGCGTTCCAATTGTAATCCTCTGCTAAGAAATGGTTTGCACATGCTCAGCTCTTTAGACATTGCAATGGTGTATTTAAATTGTATTTGTCATTCCAAATGGCAACCAGCCACCATTTGATGTCTGTTATTGAATGCGAGGAAAGATGGGTCCTTCTGCCCTCGTATTATCAAAATTGAAGCAGCCAGGGGCAAATGAGCCAACTTATTCTTGGCCATATTTCCAGAACTAGTCAAAATAATCCAGTAAATCCAAATAAGGGAGAATTGCTTTATGGTATTCCCCCAGACAATTGGCACATGTGCATTGTTGCCCCTCTCATAAAGATGAGCAGTGGGGGAAAATTACATTGACACTTAAATTAGGTTCATGTGACATTTTCTGTAGCACAACAGATCACTATTTTGCATTCTGTCATTTGAAGCTTAAATAAGCTTTGATTTTTGTTTATAAATTGCTCTGTTAATTTTATACTGCACTACTTCAGGGGCATGTCAGCCTCCTAGGCAGTTGCTCACATGATGCAAAAAATCTCTGTTTTTGGGTTCATTGCTTCAGACTACATTATGACATTTTGCTTATGATCACAGATCTTCACTAGGTAAGAAAAAATGAATTTAATTCAGAAAATTGTATTCCCCTTGAGGCAATGGAAATGATTTTATATTTTCAATAACAGATTCATAATAGTCATTTAATTTTTTTGATTGTCAAATGAGCACTTAATTCAGCATCATTTACTCCCATTACCAAAGGGAACTCATATCTTCAAGGTACTAAGAGTAGTATTTGTAAAAGAATAATATAGAAGAAACTATGCATGCATTGTTTAAACTGCATTTCTCTATTGTTTTAAGTGAGAACATCTCTCTGTTTGCATGAGCAAGTGTGAACAACTCTCCCCCTGTTTGTTTGTCCCTCACACGTTGGTTGTTCTAGATGCCCTGTATGAATTTCATTTAATGTCAATCTCCTGTCACTTTCTATTAGAATTCAGTTAAATGTCAGAGCTACTCGGGCTGCATTACCTTGTTTATTTCTCTGTGCCCTTCCCGAATGAACATCTACAGGCTATGGTAACATAGGCAGCCTGATTTGAATTATAAGACGGAGACGCTTGAGATATCTTTGCTCCAGGTGCATATAAATGAGTGTTTCTGACATTGCAAGGCACGGCGTCAGCCAGCAGACAGCTGTTTGCACCTTCATAAGGCGCGCACGCAAACACTCGCCCGCTCACTCATTCTCCACACTCTCTCTCTCTCTCTCTCTCTCTCTCACACACACGCAAACACACACACACACACGCACACACACACACATAGATATTATACCTCATATATAGTTTAGGTTATGAAATAGATTATACTTTCTCTATCTGCAGATGAAAACTTGACTTTAGTGTCTACAGTAATCACTTTGAATGATTTTAAGTTGTCCATACAAAATGCATCTTTTCCTAGACAACCAGTGTTTATTACACAGCTTATCCCTTCCAATTCACACCACAGCAGGGATAATGCTTTTTAGATATAGTTGACAGTGTGAGTGGAGACCAAATTGATTTGGAGAAAAGCAGCATTCCTATATACTGCTTGGTTTTTATTCTGTCACACATTCAATGAGATGACTTTGGCCAAAGAAAACAGAGCCAATCTCTTCAAATCCTCAGATTCATTTCTACTCATTCTACATAATGATGCTGTCTAGAGTTGTAAATTTAGATTTTTTTTTTAATTTACATTCCCCCACATTAACAACCAAATAATCCATGTTTACTAAGCCAAATGTATTTGGAAATAGAAACCTGTGCCAGATCTATAAAAGTACAGAACCATGGATTTGTTTCAGCCAAAGCTGCACCAAAATATTTCACTGAAATAGAAGGACATGGACTAATACAATGATATCTGACAAAATGATTATATTCTGTATAGTCCCATGGTGCATTTGTGGTGATGACATAATGACCTAATTAATTATGATTTTATTGGAATGTGATCTCAGCTCTCTGGCTCTCTAGTTGATCAGCTGTTTCCTCTATGCAGAATACAGTAATGTTAGACTACCTGGGCTGCTAGGTAACTTTAGCAATTAAACTGTCTGAAAATATAGCTCATAGCATGTTACATATATATGTGGAAGCACTGCTTATACAACAATGTGCTTTACTGTATTATAAAATACCAGAGCATGTGTTGTGTTGTGAATAAATTTCTCAGTATTGCAGAACTGAAATACAGTTTTCTCCATCCATATTTACCCCATTATTAGTGTCACTTGGACGTGCTTAGTGTTTAGTGGTTACATATTCATTTTTTTCTGAGTGTATCACCCAATGACAGAAGTGCTGTTTAATTTGCCTGTTGCTATTACATAATAACACACTCTACAATCAAACACTGTTAAAACTATTAAAAATACCCAACCCTAATATCAGTGCAAGAGGGAGAAAGAGAGAGGCAGGTTCAAAATGAAATGTCGATTTAATATAATAATAAATCTTTCAAAACAGAGTTGCAAATTGATTTAGACAGTAAAATGCTAATAAAAGGTAAAAATGATTTAAAAAAAAACGTAACAACAATAAAATATGTTTAAAAAAAATTCTAAGAAGTGACACTGATTTTTGCCAGCCTAAACTCCTCAGCCAGGACGTCCCAAAGCCCAGAGGCTTGGACAACAAAGGCCCCAACACCTTCAGTCTTGCCTGGACCTTGGGATCGCTCAGAGCTCCCTGCTTGAGAACCTCTTGAGAAATGATTGAGACAGGAGAACAAAGCATTACAGTAATCAAGGCAAGATGATATAAAAGCACGTACAAGTTGTCATTTAAAGTTAGAATCATTCTACTTTTGCAATGTTTCCTAAGACGGTAAGAAGAATGCCATCTAATGCAAACAGTAGTATACGCTAACATTCTCTCCATGATGAATTTCTAATAACCAACAAAAATGAATGAGTCACTTGCATATTTCTTAACACCTTTTGGAGACACTCTGAGCACTGGGAACATGCTAAGATTTCTGCTGTCAACTGTCAAGTACTTCATCTCATTTTCTACTTCCCCTTGAAAGGCAGAGACAACAGAGAAACATAATTTCTGTTGTTGTGATTGCGCTAGAGAGCAAACTAATGTATTATTATTATTATTTATATTAGTTAAAAAGTTGCCAATAGAAATTAAGACAATGTCTCTAGCGGCGGCTGGTTTTATGCTGTTCCTCTGTTAAATGAGACTCAAATAATAGAATCCAAATTGAGAACACAGCCATTCACTTCATTTGTGAATTTCTATTTTCTGTATTTTATTTTGAAAAGTATGCTCTGCGCAGTATATCAGTCCTATCCAGATCTCCCAGAAGAAATCCTCAGCGCTTTATCTTTCAGTCTGTGATGAAGGGAATTCTGTCTTGTCCCTGAGCTTGTTTGAGCTGGTGAGCTACGAGTGTGTGATCAGTCGACTGTGAACAGTCGCGAGCCCCGCCGCGCTGACCTTGGCTTCCAGCCAGCCGCTGCATCCTGGGCAGCTGTGGCTGCAGGCCGGCGGTCTGACAGGCAGGGCTGTGCCCACCGCCACCGCAGGACAACCCCCACATCCCCAGCGCCCTGCCCCGACGTGATACCCGCCCCCACACGCATCCATCATGGCCATATCATCACTTCCCAAGCTGCCACGCGCAGCCACATGTTCACCTGGGACGCAGCGCCGAGTGTGGAAGAGATGACTTTTTAAACACTGTGGCAAGTGATTGGGGGACGAGGCGTGAGCCGCGGCCTCCGTGCTGCAGCGGGGATCTGACAGTTATTTAGCCAGCAGCGCTAACGTAGCCCCGTGGCAGCGGTGACAGCGTGTGTTAGCGTCTCGGATAGATGTAGGCCACCGGTGTTTGGAAATGATGAGGGATCTGTGATTGATGATCTAATGGTCCCAGAGGAGCAGGCACACAGTGTGGTTGCACTGACACACACTGTGAGCCTGCATTGACCATTATCCCCCTGTGTTTCTTTTTTTTTTCTTCCTTTCCTACCAACCCTGCTGGCCTTTTCCTGATTCATGGTAGCATTCATAACAACCAAGGAAGCAAAGATCAAAGAAGACTTATTGGTGAATGATTCAATTGTTCATTACCAGCAGTGCTTTGTTTTATTTTGTTACATGTTGGAAGTTTGAAACGCTTTCCTTGTTGATTTGCAGTGGAAGAGAGGAAATGTTTGTTTTTTGCCTTCTTACGTTAGCTCTGTGTGTGTGTGTGTGTGTGTGTATGTGTGTGTGTTAGCTCGCTAGAGCCTCTCACGGGGCTGTTGTTGTTATTGAGTCTGTTCATGGTGTGATTAACAGAGTGTGCGGCCTGGCAGGAGCACAATAGGGAATCTCTGAGGATTCCCTCGACACAGCACAACACTCCACTGCCTTTGAAATTACTCCATCACCATCCACTCACAAAAAAAAAGATGGATAATAAGATTTACTTTTTTTTTTACTGTATGTTGAATGCAAAGGGTATGAGTTGGTGAAAATAGCTCTATAGAAATGCAAGCCCACTGCTGCTCGGTCCCTCTGGTGGGAGTTAATGTAGTTTGGGGAGATGCATTTGACTGGAGCACAGGAGGATTTTCACAGGGCCTGGGATTAGCACTGCAACAGAGTATCTTTTATTACATGGGACCCCGAGTTTTCAAAAACCATACTGTGACCGATATTTAGACCTAAGCCCCCGAAGCTGATAACTGTCATGAAAAGGCACTGTTAAGCTGCAGGAGAAAAAGGCAATTTTTTTAAGCTGCAGGTACCTTGGAATGATGTAGGATTGCATCCGTCTGTTTCTTCCCCCTCCATTAAACAACACCTTCTTAGCAGATATTTGTTATAAAATATTATATAAACCTTGTCGTGAGATAGATAAAATCAAAAAGATCAAAAAGAAAACGGTAAAATGCACACTATATAGCTTTTGGTCTTTGAATACAGTGAACACATATTGCAAAAAAACAAGCACAAGAATTACCTTTTAGACTTAAAAAGGTCTTACTGTAAAATGACACAAGCTCTTTTCATTAGTAGTTTTGGAAATATTTTAATGCTTTGATTGACACTTAATATGGCTTAGGCCCACTCACCCCTGTTGAGGGCACGGTAAATGCGAATAAAACCTATGGTGAAGCATTTCAGGATGATAGTGTCCATATCCACAGGGCATGAACGATCCTGGAATGGCTTTGATAAAGAAAAGAAAACAATGTAAACGGTACCATTGCTGTCTCTTTCACCAGACCTCAGCCCACTTGTTTTTTCATGTCAGAGAATGGGGTTGTATGTCTGAATGCGTTATTAGATGCATGTATTTTTGATCCATTAATGTGTACCAACAATTAAAATGTCATAAGATTTTTGCAGTACATTTCCTGATTTGCAGCTCATTAAACTTGTTTTTCCAAATGCATTTAGCATATGCGTTGAGTTGTGTGGCAGAGAACCGATTTACTGCTTTACAGAGATAGTTTATTTTTATTTTTTTACTTTGTGGAAGAAAAATTGACAGTTTCGTGGGGGAAGCTCCAGTTGTGCTCTCCTCCTCACTAATTAGAGGTATGCCATAGCACTCAATTAGTGAAGTTGCCTAATAATGTGCTTAATACTCTGATCTCTTCCCTCAGGGTTTCGCAGACAGCCCTCATTACGGCAATCACTTGAGTGACAGTCGATTAGTGTCCCAAGAAGGATTGTCCCCAACACCTTTCATGAACTCCAACATAATGGGTAAGTAAGTGATTCTCGTCACCTCACCCCTTACATGCCCTTTGGTAGTGGAAGGACATTCTGTATAAAAAAAAACATATTAGCCTTGCGGGGGTCGAGGCACATCATGCATCTGGAGGTAGCAGCACTGAAAGGCTTCGTAGGCTATAGGGCTATTTTTCCCCATCTCCTGCTGTCTTTATTTCCTTGCTTAATCCCCCTCCCCTTTCTTTATCTCCGTCTTCCTCCTCCTGCGATGACCCTCCCCCAGGGTGGAAGTCACGCCATCAGTATAGCTTTCCATCACAGAACGGCGTCTTCTAGCCATCAACAAAAGCCCCCAGCAACTTCCATCGGTCGACGGGTGGCGGCAGTAGGGTTGTCTTTGGGCGCGGGGGTTAAACAGCCAGATGTGTCACAGAACATTTCACACAAGTATTGGGAATTTATTGTAAGGTTTTCTTGTAGATTTATTGAATGGTGCTCTTTGATTTTTTGTGCTGTCTTTGGATTGGCATTTGTTAAATCATGTTTGCTGATTGTTTTTTTTTAACCACTCAATTTGCTGGTATGAATGGGAACATCTGCATCAAGTTTTTTTTTTTTTTTCATTTTCTTGGCCAATGCAAGAAGCTGTAATAACATTTGAGGTGAAAGGGAGATAAGAATGATGATCACTGAGAAATTGTCCCCTATTGCAGCTGCATATTTTAGATTTATGATATGCACTCCCATTATAACAATTAAAAGACATGTATTATCCAACCCTTTGGCCTGGTGTCACTGTAATGTGTAACCACTTGACAGTTTTATGGCAAACTACATCTCAGCTCATTGTGTGGTGGCCCTGGAGACTGGTTTCCATGCAAAGTGATTAGTTTACAAATGGGTGCTGGTGAACTGAAACAAAATGTTATCTTTCTTGTAATTGATCACATGACTGTTACAGAACACTGGGTTTCTCTCCCCCTTTCAGCTGTGCCTGTAATTATGCTTATAAGCAGCAGAATATGGATGTGATCTGCTACAGTGATATGTCAGAGATTTAGGAAATATGATTGTATACTTGAATTGCCTGTGCTTATCTGAGGCTGGGATCGTAAGATGAGTATGGTCTTATCAAATTGTATTTTTTCAGCAATATCTGTGACTTGCATGGATTTATGTAGTTTTCAGCAACCTTATTAAATCATGTCTGAAGGGTTATTCCTCATCAATAAAAAAGGGCAGAACAAGCATGCAAGGGTGAAATGCGTTTAGAGTTACGCTCTGAGATGGAGCATTTCCAAGGTAAATCTGTTTTGTGACTTTTTTCCAAAGTAGTGCTAGAACCAGTTTCTTTAGTGGTGAGCAGCGGCAGAATCCAACCAAGTCAGGTGGGTCTGGCATCCCATTATTCTCCGGTTGTTGGTACAGTGCGGTTTCTGAACTGCTGAGTTGGCCGAAGGGTCAGCCATTCCATTAGGTGTTTCTGAGATTGATGGTGAGGTTTGAAATTATTGGGTGCGATGTTGGGAAGTGTAAGCCTAAGTGTAGATGCTCTGTCAGCTTGGTGTCAGCTGAGTGTCGGAGGTTATAAAGAGAGAGGGTAGATGGGCCTAATTCAAGTGACCTGGGTCTAATTCAAGGAAGCATCTCTGGTGGAAGGCGGCCACTTCATAACCCTAATAACAGACTTGCACTTATCCAAATGCTGTGTTCTTTCTTCAGATATCCAAGCAATATTTTATTAGCACAAGGGATACTGATATTGGATCCTTGGAAAATGCAATGTCATTTCTCCTGAAAAAATACTAACAAAAATATTTTGTGTTTTTGATATTTGGCCATTTCCCGGTACACTGAATTCTTGTTAATCCAAGCCCCTTGTGAATGGAGGTTGTTGAAACAAAAAAAAGCACCGCACTTTCCCAATTTTTATGGTAGGAAAACTGCTTTGGTGCGTAATCCTAGTGAAACGTGAAAAAATGGTCCACATCATTCCAATCATTCGTTCAAATCCATTTTAAAAACGGACCACTCCATGTTGAATCCACCATTCACCCTACTGTGCAAGCGGCATCCTCCACGACCCTGTGCTGTAAGCTTCCACTGCCTCTAGCACTTGCAGACAAAATTTCACAATAAGAATAATATGGGGATGAAATAAACCAAAGAGACCCAATAACTGGCTTTGTATGATATAGCATTGTGACCTTGCATGTTTGGTCTGCGTATCAGTCCTGTTTTGAAATTTGGTCTGTGTGTGCTGGAGGCAGCACAGCACATTTATCTATTCTGTATATACTCAAGGAGGAAGCCATCACATCAAAACCATTTCTCCACCAGCTGTTTCTTGCCGCACGGTATGTGGTCAACAAGAGAGAGAGCGAGAGTCATTTCAGGTTAGCTGTTGTGTTTGATCATGAACTTTTTATAGTCATAGTGGGTAGCAGATGGCTGCCAAGGGGTGCTTATTTTACTATAACTTAGTTTTGTTAGGTTACATCAGAATTGAATGTTGCAGGTTTGTTAGAAGTCAGCTCCTCCCTCATGGTGCGGCCTTATCCCGGTCCCATGAGAAAAGTGTGGGTTTGAAGCTGAAGAATGGGGATTTGGGTGAATGCTGAGCAGCCATTGACTGCTTAATGATGACACTCTTCTCCCCAGTGGCCAGCTCCCATGTCAGGTCAGGCTATGGATCAGCTGGTCTGGGCCTCACGTGCATCTAAGCTCCACCCCCTCGTGCTCCAATCCTCTTACTGACCCACACGTCATCCTCAGCACGCTGCCCTTGCAGGACAGGTGGCTGCCACATTGTCCATGCACTACAAAACAAACTTTTTCACTCTCAGCCATGTGAATCCCTCTGACTCAACCGCTCTTTGCATGCATTGCAAGAGGCTGCACTTATTATTGAGAAATCATTTGGAAGAGATTTTCAGCTTTGAAGTATGTGATTCCTGTGCCCTTTGACAGTTGGGTCAGTGGTTTCCCATAGAAATAACAAATAATTTGTCACGCTCCTAATCTTGAATATCACACAGATGTATAGCCGCTCAGATAATGAATTGCAATCGGTGGAAAAATGTGACAGTATTTTGGATGATTTTCTGGGTATCAGGTACAGTTTTGGCTTACTGAAGCAACATTTAAAAAGCTCATTATGTTCTCGGGAGAAGCACCTCTAGGAGAGCCGGGCTCTGTGTGTTCGTTTGTATGTTTGTGTGTAATGCTTTTGGCAATGTGCAGTGCTTAGGGGAAATATGGTAATGCACTGTTTAGGCCTCGCAGAGCCCTATGAGCCCTGCATAAGGGAAATCCAGTGTGTGCTCGTACACCAGGCAGTACGGTAGAAGTCAAACAGCATCAGCCAACTCAAGGCTTGTGCGCTGTTCATCAATGTAGTAAAAGCATGAATTAAATATTTTGATCAGTGATTCTAAGTTACAACCACACTGTGCCAGGTTGTCGTAGTCGTAGTTTCACATGCATACCCTGCACCCTACGCTTCCACCCGAGCACCTAGAAAGCACTCTTGCTCTAGTTTTGATGAAATGGATATCTGCATACAGATAGGAAATCCTGACTCTTCACCATGTGAAAGGTAAATGGATTTACCTTTCAAACAGATTATGATCACAGAAGAATTAGTTGAGCTTTTTATTGATATTCAAGACTGTTCTGATCAACATTGCATCAGATAAGCCTGTATGTGTACTGGCTTTGTGACAACACGACTCTGCAACGGTTTAATACAACGTCTATGACACATTGATGGAAAGTGTAGCATACGGGAGTAACATATATAGATGGGAATGGGACTGGAATGGAAAATACTGAATAGCATCAGGCAGGACTGGAAGACCTGCAATGGACATAATGGGTTTCATAGCATTCACTTTCAGTTAACTTGAAAGGGAATACCACTGAATTTTAAAATTCAACATATTAACTAAGGTAGCCCAATCTGTATTTCTGAACCTCTTTTTCCTAAAGCTAGAAACCAGAGATCCTTTTCTTTTTTTTGAATGCGCGTTGGTGGGTTTATACTAGAATTATTTTAAATCCAAAAAGCTTTTTATTATTGCAGTGCTATCAGTTATTAACCAGATAATGTTGCCTTGTTCTTGGAAAATCATACTCAGTAATTTCACAGACATCTTTTCTAATTCAATCTCTGTGTATCGGTAGGCAATATAAATTAGTTGGAAAGACAAATTCAATTTTTTTGTTCCTGGCAATGGAAGACAGGAGATGTTCACTAATCATCTCAGGGCGTAGGGATAACACAACTGAGCACAACAGGCATGCTCCTGTGCAGTTGATGAGGTTTAATGTTTGGACAAATAAATAAATTTCAATAGACAAAATTCTCTGAACCTCACTTGCTTCTCTATATTTTCAAATGCTAGAATTCATGTAATAACAAACAAGTCTTATAGTGAAGGGTGGGCTCTCATTCAGTTGTGCTACTTATTTGGCCGTAGGATTGGTCAACAGTTCATAGGCCCGACAAGGAATGATTAGATGTAATTACCTGCTGAGTATTTTTCTTGTGGTGTAAGCTAGATGAAGGGAAGTCAGTGGGGGAGGTTGATATCAAGCAATGTGGGCAATTACAGCAGATGATGAGCTACAATTGAAAGAGCTGTTTTCTGCCCCTGCTTTCATGCTACATTGTGCGATTGGACTTGTGTGTGTGTGTGTGTGTGTGCACACGTTCGCTGATGTTTGCTTTTTGCTTAATGGATTGAAGACGTTCTTCATTGATTGATCTGTTTCGATAAAGGGAAAATATAATGATAAATGTCAGATAACGTCTTTTGATTTAAACCTTAGCCTCAGATGACAATAGTAAATTACTGTTTGAATTTGCAAGACGGGGTTAATGTAGCTGGTCACAGATGCTGTTAGTCACAGTTTGTGGCCGTGTATTGAAACAAGCATGAATTTGCAATAGCTGCGACCTCGTACATGCATGCATACATGTGTTGGGAAATTTTTGTGGACCAACCAACCAACCAACCGACCGACCGACCGACAGAGCGAGCTATAGAGCTGCTGGTCGCAGCTAAAAAGTGGGGGAAATGTCTTAGAAGGACATCAAAAGAAAATAAAATCTTTTTTTAAGCTCAAATTGCAGCTCTTCAGTAAATCAGTAAATTCTTAGTGGAATGTGACTTTTTCTCTTTTGAGACTGAGGACAAATGAGCACCAAACCTCTTTGATGAATTGTATCTCTGCGTTTAAGTCCATCTTTCATCACAGCCTTGTTACCCTAGCTTGACTAAGCTGGGACAAACCCTACTAAAAAAAAAAAAAATAGGCAATTATTACTCTGAATCACTATGTTTGTATGTTTTTAGAAAGGCCTGACTCACTATGATCAGAAAACCGTAATTGCAAGGCTTTTGAAAAACATACAGGCTATAAACGCTTAGTTTGATTATACCTATAAAATGTAGTCATGCATTTTGCGTCTCTCTCTCTCTCTCTCTCTCTCTCTCTCTCTCTCACACACACACACACACACTCCCACACACACTTACACACACACAAACACACACACACACACACACGCACGCATGCACAATGATCCTTGCACTACAATAGTGTTATGACACTTGTATTAATCCTAATTAATTATGAATTAATCCCTACCTCTCTACCCCCTTCAAAAAAGAAAACCTTTATTTTATTTAAAAGACATAAGCACTTTGTTTTTGTTCTTTGGAAGTTTTTGGAAACAGTCAGATTGCTGGTTGGCCTTGCCATGTATCTGTGATGATGGATGTACAATGCACACGTGTGTATGAGTGCTTTTGCATCAGTTCTATCCAACCATGTGCCTGAGGGTGTATTATCAAACACAACTGCTGAGTTATAAGTCTACGCTCACGTTCCTTTGGTATGCTTCATACACTGTGCACGTACAGCTTTGGCAACTCATAAAAACTAATCAGCTTAATGCTGCCATCAACACACATGCAGGCACATGCATCCTGCTCCCAGCCTGTCTACATGCCCATGTGTGACCTTAATTTCACCTCCTGAGTATGGTGGAGCAATTGATGTTCCCTGTTGACTCACTCACCTCTGCAAATCCCTAACAGGATCCTTCCGTTGCAGGCACTAGCAGAATATGAATGGGTGCTGTGGGTGCCTGGCACCCAGGGCTGACAATGTATTTGGAATTTAGCAACCACATAAAAAAATCCTCAAATGTTAAATAGTCATATTACATGTAATCATGGACTACTTTCTGTCACATTCTTTTTGTATCTCCATCCCTCAGGTGGAATGTTCTGTTGCCATGGAATCATGTAATACATTCTCAAAATCAGAATATGACTCAGTGACACAATACTGTCAATCAACGCTTACAAAGGCTTATTGAGGAGCAGATGATGATGTCCACTGGCCACGTTTTGCCATTCCTTATTGCCAATAATATGGACAGAGCCTTCCCAACCCTGGTGATACTACATAGGATTTACCTCACCATTCCTGTGAACAGTGTGCAGGCTGAGCGCTCTTTCATTCAGCTGGAACTACTGAAAAATTTCCTGCGCTTGACGTTGAGCAAGGAGTGTCTCTTTCAGCTTGCTCTCCTCTTCATCGAGAAGAAAATTATCAAGAATATTGATCTGAACAAAGTCATTGACAAATTTGCAAAGATGAAATCCAGAAAAATTTCCTTGTAGGGGTGATTTTGATGCACTTGCATCTAATGTGAATTGGTAAATAAATATGCCAAATTTTGGCTAAACGCTCATGTTTCTTTCTGACATATCACTGAGAATCAGTACTGCATTTTCTGTAGCCTAAGATTTAGCAATTAAAATTAACTGTTGTCTCAGTGTGCTTATAAGGTATTGCTATTTTAGACCTATGAGATCTGTGTAGACAGAGGTCACAGCTAGCTTGCACCCATATGCATACAAGGTAAGCTCCGCCCCTGAGAACTCAATCTCGGTGAGGGCCTCATTGAGAAATTAGAATCAGTTTGAGGGCTGAACATTTATTTATGTATTAGTGTTTGATTAAAATAAGCAAACAAATAATCTTTGACCATATTTGTCAAAGATCATTTGTTTGCTTAGCTCAATTTAAGATTTGTCCCATATAGCCAAATTGCATGTAATGTTTTGGGAATACAGTCAGTTACTTCTCAATGCAGTTGTATCTCAAAGTAGATGAAATCTGTTAGCTGGTTGTTAAGGGAGCAGGTAGTAAATGCTCACTTTGTCCAAGGCCCCAGAGGCTGCAGGCCCTCAGTTGTAGACGTCCTCTCACTGCTCTGAGGTCCCACCAGTCCAGAGCCCAGGTCCTCTCTACTCCTCAAGGGAACTGACAGATCCCAGATAGGATGATGACTGGTACCATACAGCTTGGCCTGTTAATGAACATGTAAGGAAATATTCAGAACATGACAACAAAGAAACTGCAAATCAAAGGAGCCAGAAGTGTTTGATGAGAAAGGTGTAGACCCATGTTGACTTGACTGCGTCATCCACTGACGGATTTGCCCCATAGGCAAACTGCAGGGGATGGAGGATGGAGGATTGGGTCTGTGGTGCATTTGAGGTCGGACAGCACTTGGCGCTCAAAAGTTTTCATTATGACTGAAGTCAGTGTGACTGGCCTGAGGTCATTGAGGCAGGGAAACTTATCTACTTTGGGAACAGGAACGATGATTGATTATTTGAAGCATGTAGGGACTCCTTATGGAGTTGTTAAAGATGCTGTTAACACTAGTGCCAGCTGGCCGGTCTGTTTGAAGGTTCCAGGTAAGACTCCATGAGGCCCTGCAGCTTTACATTTGCACTCTCTATTAATATATACTATAACTTCCATTCAACTTGTATTTATACTTTTCCCTGCTTTAGGCTGTCTTTTTACTCTCTTTTCTTTCTTTTTACTCTCTCACTCTTTTAAACTTTGCACTGTGTTGTACTTTTTACAATTTGAATGAAATATGAATCAAAGAATATGAGAGCTTTTTGAATTTTTTGCTACATACTGAAACCCAAATTTCAACCTGTCAAGTACACACAGATAAAATTGGACTGATTGAACTTGTGGAGTTGTGGAGCTTTTATTGCTGTTTTGCTAGGCCACCATTATATTTACAACACAGTCACAATTTACACTGGCAGCTCTATTCATTTTGTTGACTTCTCAGGTAGGTTCATAAACTGCAATTATATTTCCAACTCAGTCACCCACGCTGGAAATCAAGTTTGCTTATTGCTCAGTGTGTTCAGCAGGTCAAGTGTGCTTGTGCTCATGTTGCTAACACTTTCCTTCTAAGGTCTTTAAAATGCATAATGAGTAGGGGTGGGAATCACAGAGTAACTCACGATACGATACTATCCCGATACGTTGCCCACGATAACGATGGTATCACGATACAGCGATTCTGCGATACTCGATATATTGCAAGACAATTCATCTACGATACATCACGATATCTGTGTAACTGAAGAAGAAAAAATACCCCTAAAAAGGCAAAAAGCAGGAACTGTGGTGCCCAGGGGGTTCCCCAAATTTTTGAGTAGCCAGCCAGATGGGAAAAGTAGCCGGCTATGGGATGTTTGCAGTGGCAAAATGCCCCCAATTTTACATGGTCATAACACCTGCATACTGGCTTTAACAAACCTCCTAAAACAGAAGTCCCTCTAATCTTTCCCTTTTCCTCCCTTTACTTCTCCCATTTATATTTTGAACATTGGCAAAATGGAGTCAGTGGGACTTGGTTAAACTTGGGTGGTAACATCAAAGGCCAGGAGTTTATTTAGGAGCGTTACATGAAGCCCCTAAAATGATCTCCTCAGCTAATGCCTTGTATTTAGCGTTATACAGTAGTTTCAGCTGTAACGCTTCAGTTGAGTCCGTCGTTACCATGGCAACCGTTCGCTGCGCGATCCGAGGTTCAGCAGAGATAGCTATTATTTTGAAACCTCTATGAAACTCACAACTCTCATTGCAATTGCACACGCAGTTCGGTTATTAAGGAGAGTGACAACCGCAGTCTATAACCAAACTCACTACCTGAAAAAATCAGGTAGCCTACTGACTACCCAGTTTGACAGCGGTTTCGGTTAGTAGTGTGAACCAGAACGGGACTGGACAACTGGTTGTTACGTGGCGCGACACTCGTTATGTTACGTAACATTATCATCCTTAATTTGAAAGAGACGGAGGTAAGTGTTGTGGGACATTCTCAAATTTTATATTCCTCAACATTGCAGTTGCTCCTCCAGTTCTGGGTCTCGGCCCAGATGTTGCGGTTAAAAGTATCAAGTTCCTGCGGTGGAAAAAGAGAAAGTGACGCCGCTGTCAGTGGCGGTTTATTAAGATCTTATGGATAAATTGACGCCTCTGGTTACTGGTGTTACTGGTGTCAAACAAACTGAAAATACAGGCAGTGGTAAACGTTACTATGGTTACAGACATTATTTCCAGCCATCGCGAGATCAGAGGAATGGAGTGACTCCTGTTAACCGTACAGACACTAGTCACAGTCTGCTCCAGTATACCATACATATGCGCAGTCACTCTCATTCATAAATTCGGTTGTCACTACCAAATTCTGATAGTGTGTACGTTTAGTGCCATTCAGTTATAAAAGTAGCCGGCCAGACAGAGGTGAGTAGACGGCTAAATAGCCGGCAGCCGGCGCTTGGGGAACCCCCTGGGTGCCTCTCTGATTTGCTTTCCCCCCGCTGTCCGCCGTTTTCCCCTTGAGTGAGCTATTCGTCTTCTTCACCGCAAGTTAGTTAACTTCCGTTCACTTTACCCTCATTCATTTGATAAGCGCCACCACGAGGAGTCATTAAGTAGTGACTCTGGTAAGTCAAAATGGTAACAGGCTTAATGCGGGGGAATCCGTTCAGAGCACCTGCATGTTTTAATAAAAATATCGATATTTGGCGCCAGTGTATCGATAACGTATCGCAAGAGGAAGTATGACGATATATTCCAGTATCGATATTTTGTCCCACCCCTAATAATGAGAAGTGTCACTCATAGAATTTGTATCTGTTGCATTTATAACTGTCAATTCTTACAATTCTTATTGAAATTTCATTAAAAACTTGTTTTGTTGAATAGCTGTTCAAAGCAGAGGTGCAGGCTCACTGTTTGAGCTATCAAATTCATTGTTTGTATGACACTAGTACAAACACTGTGCTTTCTGGCTCATGGATAGAACAATAAAGTTTTTGAGTTTTATAATTCCTCTTTTCCCCAAAAATGATATTCTTGAGCAGAGTGGACTGAAACCACAACTGCTTTCATGGGGACCTTTATCATCGATGTACACTGCTAGCAAGACAGATGGCAAAGATGGAGCGTATAGACTGTTCACGTCACTGGCATAGGCTCCTAGCTCATGTGTTGTTAAGCCCAAGGTTATGCAGATCACTCAGATCAATACTTAGTCACTTAGATTGATATCATGCATGTCATGAGAGACTAACCATGAATTGTGTATGTGTCTCCGCTCTCTAGGTAGTTAATAGCTGTAATGCATACTGACAGAAGGAAAATAATGATAAACAGTGCTCGTGTTTAAGATTTGCATCCTCATTTCAGCCTTCAGTGAGTGTTGTTTGATTGTGCAGTTACTTCTGCTTTCCTCTCCTCGTCTCCCCTGCTCCACTCCTCTTCTATCCTCTATACACAAAAATGCTATTATTTTTTTTTTTATCTCCATCTTATATAACTGAATGGGTTTCCTTGAATGAAATTATGCAGTTGGTTAAGTGACAGTGAAGGTTTTAAGATACAAAAAGGGCCATGGCACCGCCAAGATGTATTGTCTAGTCTTTTGCACCAGAAAATAATCAATCTCTTTCAGTGCCTCTGCAGTGTCTTCTCCTTTTTCGTTTCTAATTGTTCCTCAAGGCTTATCATGGAGTGCCAAATCCCACATCACACTGGCATCCCCAGCGTGTTTTTACGGGTGCAGGTGTCATGTGCTAATGCCCTGTCCCGCGAGAGACCCTCCCCAGACCCAGGCTGTGATTGTGGCCAGGTGCTGCTCAGGTGTGCACTCAGTTTCCACTGCAGCGTGGGTCACAGGTGCTGCCAAGGCTGCTCCCTCTTCCCACTCTGTCATTCACACCCCTATATACACATGCACACACACACACGCACGCACACACACATGCACACATACATCGGTGCAAGCTTTGGCAGTTAGAGCAGGATACAGTATTAACTTATGTTCAACAGTTCTTTTGCAGGCGCGTCTTTATCAAAAGCGCCGAGGTCTTAATCTATGTATGAGGAGAACAAAGTGTCAGAGCGGAGGAGGGAAGACAAGGGAAGACGAGGAGATGTGGTGCGGTGTAGTCTTGTGGATGTAGCCAGTCATTATGCAGAGCTGCAGGGTGTGCTTATCTGTTACTGTGGTCAGTGGAGCGTGAGGAGCTGAAGACGAGCTGAAAGGGCACAAATCCCTTTTCTCCATCCCTGTGCCCCCCCACTTCTCCCCATCCGAGTCCTTCCCACCCTTGTGCCTCTCCCAGCCCGTCTTGGCCCTGCCCAGCCCCTGCCTCCTCTTCCTTAGGCCCCGGCCCCCAGCATGCTACTGGCGAGGCTGCCCAGCTGCAGAGGATCAGCTGTAGTCTCAGTAGGCCTGGAGGGCTGTCTCTCCAAAGAGGGAAGAAGAGCTGGGGTATGGCCAAGGTACGGTGACATAACAAGCCTCTGAGAAGCAGCTGCAGGAGCCGAAGTGCCACAGTGATAGTTGTAGATAATCGGTGGAGGAGGTGTCTTCACATGGCTGTTGTCAGTCACTTCTACTGCATTTAATTCTACAGAATGCTGTCGAGTTGGCAAGGCCAAAGATAGGCAGCTTTGATGGTGCAAGGGACCAAATTGCTATGAGGGGCCTAGAATATGTGTGCCTAACTGTTGGTGCGTGTGTCCATGTGTGTTTGTGTGTGCACAGCTTTTTCCCTACTGTTCAAATAAGGGGTAGCCAAGAGCTTTTCCACTTCTAATTTCTGCATAAGTGAGTTTTTATTTTTTCAGTTAGAACTCAATAATTCAAGTAAGAGTCCAATTCAGTATTCATTAATAAATTACAAAACTTTTTCTGCTGAAATAATTTTTTTCTGAAATGTAGTCTACTGAAGTCTAGATTAATTCAAATTCTGTCACCAAGGCCCATTGTACTTGTCGTCCTCTTTATATCCCTCGTCTTCTCTCTGTACCACTTTCTCCCTCTGTTCTCCTCTCTCTCTCTCTCTCTCTCTCTCTCTCCACTCCTCCCCCTTCTCTCTAATTTCTCTCTCTCTCCTCTCGCTAGCCTGCAGCTGATGCCAAGAAGAATGTTGGAGATTATTGAGTGCAAGCACAAAGTTCAAGGGAAATGATTCATTCAGAAGAATTACTGTTAGTGGAACAATTGAAGTCTGTTGACTTCAGTGCTTGATATTGTCATTGCTGACAGCCTTAGATACCATATTACTGTATAGCTTAGGTATACACTGAAATATGTCTACTGGTGACTCTTTGACTCCAATGGTTTAGATCTTCATTACAGATAGCCTCAGTTATTATAACTCAGTACTGGCTTGCTGTCAGCTTTTTTATGACTCCACTTATCCGCTTTGTCGTTGTCAGATTTTCTTTCTGCCCAAGTCAGATATAGAGTTGTAAACCTTAAGTGCCCAGTTCATTTTGTGACTCAATATTAAGTACGTGTGCAAGTAATGATACAGATTTTGCATTTATCTCTTTGGTGTAACAACCGGCAAAGATGAGCATTTAAACAAACATTTAATAAAGGACTTTTGGTTCCAGCTGAGTCTGTACCAAATTGGAATGGTAGACAAACTTTTCACAGAAATGATCTCCACACTTAGCAAATATATGATTAACTGTTACATGATGCAGTACTGGCATTGGCATTAGCACTATTCCTTTGGAATTTACAGATGTTGTCTTGCGAGCGTTCAGGCTGAGCTACAGTTGTTTCTCCAAGGAGACCAACATGAATAATTGGCTCTGTCTCCATAATCTTGACTGACAATAAGATTACACACTTAGACACGCTTACACACCCGATGCTAACAGCAGACAGTTAAGTGCCTTATAGGTAGAAAATAACTGATATAATAGTAATGATAATACTACTACTACTACTAATAATAATAATAATAATGACGATGACAAAATCCCCAGTTACAATGTAAGAGAGAAAAAATAGAAAACGAAAAAAGAAAAAACCCAAAGGACATCTCTAGTGTAATGTCATAGGGTAACAGAAAAAAGTTAATGACCCAATATGGTGTCACCCATGCCCCTTATTGTCCACTCCCCTTGCCTCTCTGTCAGTCTGGGACTAGGATTGGCCTGAATCCACATGACCATATACCCAACCAATCTTTGTAGGTACCCCATTGGCTGATATGTGTGTGGCTGTATATGATTGGTTGTCTTTTTTTTTTTTTCCTTTTTGAATTTTTTCTGTTACCCTATTTAAATGTTGTTTGTAATGTGATTCATGATGACCCTAATGAAGGCCACAAGCCGAAACGCGTTGGTCTAACAATAAAGTTGTTCTATATACTACAAGTGTTGCTGGAGTTTTGAGCTTTTTACCTTCTCCATGCACCTTGGAAGTAGGTGAAGTTGTGCCAGACACCCCTACTCGGCTTCAAAATAATGGACTGCCAGACAGAATGCAGAGCAGGGCAAAACCAAAACATATGCATTAAGGGGCCTGCTTGCATCCATCACAAAGGGGACCAATTTCAGGCTTAATTTTAGACAACTTAAGCTTGGTCTAATGGATTTGGTGGATGAACTTAAGTTGGATAAGGTTGTGGCGGGCGCAGATGGAGGATGAATGGATTCTGTCCAAGACCTCCTCCCATTCTTTTTCTTGAAACGCATAGTTCAAGTGAGTCTCCCACTGCTGTCTCACCAAGCACGCTGGGGAAGGCACGGAATTGAAAACCAGGTCGTGCAGAATATAGACGACTCCTTTTGCCTGGACACTCGCCTCTAGAACACTGCCAAGTTGTGTTTTAGGTGCAAGTTGTGAGAATTGTGTGAAAGTTTTCTTTGCAAAATCACAAATTTGAGAGTGAAGTCTCTTTGTGCCATCATTTTTCCACAGTCGCAACCTTCTTGCCTTCCTGCCCAGTCGTCCTCTGTATCCATGCTGGGTGTACTGCCAAACAAACACTAGCTAATGGTACACTATGCTCTTGTTCGACTCTAGTGAATTGTGATTGGTTGATAAAATGCAAACATTTGTTTCGCCTGTACTCCCACTTGACAATGGCTTCAGCCTGACATTTTCTCCTGCGCTGGCACAGTCCTGAGAGTGCGAAGTGTGGGAAGTGTGGAGAAAAGTCTGGCTGCATCAGACTGTCTTTACTGCCAGGAGTATGGAGGTGGGGAGGTAAATTTTTAGTCAACTCAATGACTTTTAACAAAAACCTTTTAAATGACTGCCCCAATTTTTGCCTACATTCAAATTCATCCCCACACAGAACACACACCAACAGAAAAAAAATGATCCTGTTTGGACTGTGTTTGTCCTTATTTTTATTTTGTTTAGTGCAGGCTTGTATTCTTAAACTATAGACAGCTTAGGGTTTGCATGGCTTTCTGTGTAAGGAAATATGCCCACAGTGCTTGGAGCTGGATCAACATTCCTAGCCCATGTGTGTATCCTTCCTTGTCCTTCATCTCAGCTCTCTGATGTTTCACTGTTCAACAGTTGCTTGGCATCTAATACCAGACATCGACACACACTTTGATGTTGCACGCCGACTTGATTCTAATATCCAACTAGGGACATGCAGGAATTTTTTCCTGTGCGTTTCTCCTGCATGTTCAGTGTATTCTCGTCTCCCTGGATGGTTCCCTCTCAGCCTGACGGGGAGCTCACATGTGAATGTGTGATGCGGGGGAGCATGTTGGTGTCCCGACCAAAGCAGCATCCATTACAGTGTTGGTGTTCACATGGTGGGAGAGGTTATTAGGAAGCTCATTGCCTTTCTCCACTGAGAGAATGGATGTGTGATTATGAAGTCATCAGCCATGAACCAGTGCGGCTCTGGAGAAGCTCCCCTCCTCATGGGTCCTCAGGGTGCCATTGATTGGTGACCATGTGTTTGTGCCTGATAGACTGTGAAATGGTGTGTTGCTGCACGGCTGTGTCACACCTGCGTCCCACCAAGGTGATTGATTGGTTTGGTCATGTGGAATGTTCCCATCTGGTCCGCAGTAATGCATTTTTTTCCTCATTTGTGAATAACAAGCACTGGCAGGAGAATAGTTGGGCTCGGAAAAAGGCAAAGGCCAAACGAAAACATTTTCCCCTTTCCACCTCCCCCCTTTTTTTTCCTTTTTACAGAGTCAGAAAAAATTCAAATAGACCGAGCCGTGGCACCTGATTATCCCGGGTGGGGATAAATACAATCAGGAAATCCACATCTCTTCTCTCACACAGAGATGGATTTTAAGGGAAAATAAACTTTTTTGGTATGCAAGGGTGAAGGGCAGCAACTCCTGAATTTGAAAGTCATACTTCAGGGCTAAAGAATGTACAGTAAAATGAAGGTTATCTTTGATCCGACTGAATATTTAGACACTTTTCCTTGATTAGAAACCCTTTCACGATTTCTAGCCTAAACTAAGAGCGATGGATGTAAGCTTCTTTTCACACTGAAAGCATGTTTTTTTTTTGTGTCTCATCTAAAAAAAAAAAAAAAAAAAAAAAAAATCAGTCTCTTCATTTGTCATTCTTACATTCCTCCTTGTTTGATTTCTCTTAATCTTGGTCCCTCTCCTTTAATTGATCTATTCATTCCACCTAATGGCTAATTACATATCAGGGTGCATGAGCAGATGCATTCATCATCGTAGAACGTAATAATCAGTGACATTTCAACAAAGAAAAAAATAAATATGCAAATAAGAACTCATTAACATTTGCGCTTGCTGTTTTGAATAATGTCACCGCTGACAAGGCTGTACACAGAAATTGATGTTGAGCTCAGGGCAAGGCAGAGAGAAACATGTTTCCCTAGTTTTTGTGGCTCCATCATGTTTCTCTGTCCTACTGTTGTTGCTGAGGCCCGGCTGTAGACACGGTTTCCCCCAGCCAGGGAGGAAGCTGATTTGGTACACACCGCCTCCCCTCCCTGTTTCCTCATCCACACTGACCTAACCTCCACCCCGGCCCTGCTCACAGCCAGCTTTTATTTACTGTCAAACAGAACCTGGCGGAAGCATCAAAAGGCTTCGACAGGATGGATGTACACAAACTCTCGAGAGAAGGAAACAAAAGGAGCCGTTTTAAAAGGCATGGAAAAAAAGTGAGTGTGAGTGTGCATCTGATTTGTCCTTGTAACGTCTCTTCTTGCCAGTGGAATGTGTTAGTAACCATGGAGCCTGCCTAATGCACTCTTTAATTTCAAGTGTGTCCAGAAAGGCCAAAACTTGACACTGCAGGATTAGGGTAGAATATCCTGTTGGCAGTATGTGATTTAACTTTTTGTCCTATGTTCACCTTCATAGTGTAAGGTCCTCACAGTCCGCTCCTCACCCACTCTTTTCCTGCCCACCTCCCTGTTTTTGTCATGGATATCAGCAGAAAAGGAATAAACACAAAGCTGCGTGTAACATATTTTTAGATCTTGGACCTTTTTAGTACTGATCGTAACACGGATAAAGAATTTCCTTTTTTAGCCATGAATTAGCCCTTCCATGATCCAACATGGAAAAATGGTTGATTAACTTAGAAATAATGGTTTGCGGTGAGGTGTCATCGACCTCATCGCATGGGAACATGCCCATGCGCACACGGACACCAACAGAAACACATGCATGCTGAGGGGAACAAAACAAAGTGACGCATGATAAGTTCATTTGTTTTTAACATTACCCTCTATTTCCTCATCCTGTATTATGTGTTTGTTTTCATGGTCTTAGCTTTCCTTGGAGCAAGGAGAAGGGACTGGGTTCTCTGGGTGGAAAAAAGAGGCCCTTGGAATGCGTGTGAGAGGGAGTGAAGCAGGCTCGCTAATTGGCTGTTTTTGTGGCTAGGGTTTTGAATTGATCCCTGGAGACGCTTAGGTCACTACCTCTCACAGTATCAAAATAAGGGGGCTCAACACAGTGCCATGCTGTGCTGTACTGCAGCCCTGTGATCAATAAGGAAGCACACTATGAATGACTGGCCAGCTTGCTTTTTCCTTCAGTAGGATTTCAATATTTAATACCAGAAATGTAATTTATTTACCTCTCCTTCACACGCTTAAGCTCAGAATGCAGGCAGCTTAAGTTGAATTGGGTTGGAAATTAGATTAAAAATATGCTTATTAAGGCCGTGACACCTAAACCTGGCCAATTCTTTTTCCATTTTGTGTGGATATTACTCTCAAACTTTGTTACCCCTCAGCTATGTTTTCTAAGCATTCATGGTCAGAATTTGATTAGGATGGGTATTTTCAGTTATTTTTGCAAATGAGTTGACCACATAATTTAATTGAATGATTTGGTTGAGTAAGAAGAAGAAATATTTTATTTGTAGAACCTCTATTTTATGTTGTATAGACTAATAGACTACAAAAGGATGTACTGTACGTCTTTGCCAGTAAGCAAAATACCTGGAGACAATCAGGCAATGGGGGGTTCCCCTGTCTAATGAAGCTTGCTTTCTCTTTTTACTCAGTTTACTATTTTTACTGATGACTAGCCAAACAAATCTTGTTTTTCCAGCTGTGAACCACAGCGTGTAAAGCTTGAAAGTCAAACTTTGCTTTTCTATTGTTGAGTGTAAATTCACTTGAGCTAATACACAACAACACCTTGCATAGACAGCCTCGTGAAAACTAATTGAAGTCATCAGCGAAGTAAGAGAAAGAAACATCTTGATGATGATTATGAGCTCCTTTTGTTCACATTTGACAATACATTTATTAAAAGTGAACAAGTGTGCTAGTGCTTTCCAGGTGCTTGGGTGAGGAATGTGAATAAGAAACAGTCTCCCCTCTTAGTAACTGCTGTAGAGGTTTCCCTGAGCAAAGCCCTTCATCTGCTGTAGTGAAGCTGCTCAGTGGGGTTGGGTTGTACGTCGGGTGTACTGGACAGTAGTGAATCTAAGTGTGTGAGTGTGAAGCCATGTTGCTGAAAAAGGGCAGGTGTACTCCAGCAAACTCAAAGAAGTCCATCTTCTCTTGATATATAAAATGTAAAAATGCAATAAGTGGATATCAGTTAATTTGTCATTAACAGTCGCAAGCGACAGCAACAGGTAAACAATCTTCCAACACTTGTTGTCTAGGCTGTGAGACTCCTCAAAGAAAATTAATATGTGTCAGAAACCGGGCTCAGCGCATCACTCAGGTGACACCATGAAGCGTGGTGGCAGCAGCATCAGGTTGTGGGGCTTTTCAGGGACTGGGAGACTTATATGGATAGAGGGAACAGTGAATGAAGCCAAATACAGGCAAATTCCTGAGGAGAACCTGCTTCACAATGCCAAAGACGTCACATCGGGGTGACGATTTATGTTCCAACAGGACAATGACCCTGAGCACACAGTTAAATCAACAGTGAAATGGCTTCAGAACAAGAATGTGAAAGTCCTTGAGTGGCCTGGCCAAAGCCCAGACTTGAATCCCGTTGAAAATCTGTGGAATGAGAAGACAGAATCCCCAAATCCATGTGTGCCAAGCTGGATATTTCTTCATTTTCAATACATTTGCAAAAAACTTTTTCACTTAGCATTGGCATGGCATTGCATGAGCCTGACAAGCACACACAGCTTTGATTAGGTGAAGGGGTTGACAAATCCCATGTTCAACTAGCCATGGCCACAAGATTTTATGTTTTGACCGTTGAAAAACGCCAGTGAGTGGCATTTTCCCAAGTGGTCAATAGTCTCTGAGTTTTTTTTTATCTCAAAATCTGAGTGGGCAGAACTAGGATATAGATGTTAGCAATAGCCAATATGCTGTAGCTACTGACCCTGTGGGCGATTTGAGGAAGATTTAATAATATAATAATTCATTAATAATGTATTTGAAAATGGCTTCATTTTGGCGTGTGTCAAATAGAAGTTAAACTGCAGTCTCCTTGTTTTTTTATGTCATTAAAGTGTTAAATTAACCGGAGACACTAGTTTAATACTGGTCTCCCACAATAGCTGTGGCTTTTTATTTATTTATTTTTTTAAATCTAACAGCCATGTAACACATGTAACCAGCAATCATTTGTAGGTTCCATTTGTAATGTGAAAATCAAATAGTCTGGTGAAGTAGTGTGTGCATGATCCCCCCGCCCCCTGCTGTGCTTACTGCCTCTGGCTACAACTGCCTGGCTTCACTGGCCACCTGTCAAATTTGCACTAATATACCTGCTGGTGTTTGCGAGCCCTCTAAAATATGTAAATGTGACCATCAGAGCTTGAATGTAACAATCTATCCAAGCAAGTTTTTATATTTTGTTTCCAAAGCAATGATCAGGGCGGGTTGGGTGGGACACTAAAGTGGCTTGAGAAGGGAATGGCTGTAACTGGAAAGAACTGAAGCACTTGAATTTAATAAAATCACTGAAAAAATATATATTGTCAAAGCAATGCAGGGCTGTCAGCATGCTTTTTTATGATAAATACAAATTAACTAAGATGAAAGCTGCATAATAAAACATGTTTTAAGAAATTTGGCTGCAAATTAAGATTTAAGATTTGTTGCCTTTTTGACATTATTAAAACATTTTTTTTTTATGTTTTGGTAATCCCTCTGCCAGTGCAGGTTTGCTGAGTGCATATTGTCTTTTTCAGCAGCTCCCTGCTTCACATTCATAGTTACACCTTCACACCTCAGAGTGATCCGTGATCTTCTAGTGTCAGCTCTTGAGCCGCTTCACAGAAGCAATTAACCACAATTGATGGGTTGTTGTTCCTGTTAAGATTGATTTTCAGTTTACGCTGCTAGTGATCTCTAGTGTGACAGTAGCCTGTTTACTTAAGTTATATTCAGATCATTGACGGTGATGGCGGTAATTAAGCAGCTTTATTCATATTGTATTTTGTGTCATGTCTCTGGGAGCTTGCATCTGTGCTGTTGTTAAGCGGATGATGAATTGATTTTGCTTCCCATCCATCAAATCGCTCGAGACCCATTGGTAATCAGGAAGTAGGCCCGCAACACAAAAAGAAATAAAAATACAAACTGACACAGACAAGAAACTGGCAAGAGAATGAAACGGTTGGAGAATATTACTTTGTTTCCTGACTTGCCCTGCTCAAAACAAATATGCCCATAGTAATAACAATATTAGTGTTGTTCTGGTTGAGACTGTGATCGTACGGCTTGCTCGGGGAGAGGGTAAACAAAGCATGGCTAATGTGAGGCCTGCAACTCCTCATATGAAATTGATCCATTGTTCTGCTACTTTTTTGTTTCTCTTTAACTCACAATAGGTAAGTGGGCTTTGATTGATAAGGTCTTGTTTCCAACTTAAATACTTCATTAAGGGAATTTAAGACTTAACAGCTTGAGTCATGTTCTTGCTCAGGAAGTATAGATTATTACAGTGACCTACTTTCCTCAGAATGAGTTATGTCTGCCTGAGACAGAGGATTGTGTCGTCGTGTGATAAGGGAATATTTTATTCAGCTAATTTAGGTTCCTGGCTTTGGAACTGGCGTACCCAGCAGTATGTTCCACTTGATATATCACTTTGTTCTACTTTACTTCAACATCTCGAATACGCATTCACCTGAAATTTAACCAGCAATTCAGCCAACTAGCTGCATACTGTAAATATTATTGAGTCTTTCGGAAGTTTTGTTGTACAGTGTACAGTGTACAGTGTACAGCCTTTAAAATTTGATAAGCAGGGGTATGAAAATTCAAAGAACCACTTACTCGGGCTGGGGACAAACTAGAAGACTAGAAGATACTCATTTTAAAAACACATTGCATCAGACATGACAGATTTCACTGATTTTTTTTTTTTTGTCTCTCAGTCGTAAATATACTCACACAAGACGATTAGAGAAGGACAGGGTATCACATACTTAGCGATATAACCGAGATGAGTCCTGCTGACTCCTGTGGTGTCAAGCTATCCAGCGTTAATCAATATGTGTTAATTTGGACATTAATGCAAGGTGCATTAATATGCACTGAAAAGAAAAAACAAAGACAGAACACAAAAGGAGAAGTCTTGGTTGGAGAGGCAGAGTCAACATGGGCTGTACACTTTTCATTAGAGCCAGAGGTGAGTTGGTTCTTCAGAAAAAAAATAATGGTAGTAACCATAGTAACTTACATTCATTGTAGGACAGGAGTTCCCAAATTATTATCCCACGTTATTATCGTTAATTATTATTATAATTATTATTAGTATAGGTCTTCCGCCTCACTTGCATTGTAATCTCTGCTCTTATTGGCTGTTGGCAGTTTCCACTCTTGGAATTAATCTGTGATCCACACACACTTCAGGACCCAGAAGAATTATTCCTACTTTTCTTTCTCATTTGATCAGAGCATAAATTATGTATACTGCATTGTCTTTACCTTTTGTTTTGAGTTTTTATGTTGTTGTTTTTTTTTTATCATGGTTTGTAATAAATGTGCTAAAACATATCATAAGGGCTTGGGCACTACCCTGGTGCCTTTATACTGTACAGCCCTATCCAAGCCATAGTGCCTGGTTCTCGGTTCCCAATGCTTTGGCTCTCTGGAATAGGGAACACATTTACATTTGAAACAGACCCTGTTAACATATTCTGAAGGATCTGAATGTAAACAACAATATGTCAAAGCACCCTGAAACAAAATGGCCCCTATTTGTCATGAAGTCCCCTGACTCTTGTTAGCCAGGTCCACTTTTCACGTATAACAAGGTTTATGCACTATTAAGCTATGACAATATCTATAATGTGCACTGACCACATTCAACACCATGGGAAAGTTAGGTTTAACTACTAGAGTTAGATGGGTAAATAATAACTTGATTGATGAGACCATGCACAAGTTCAAGCATCCTGGCTTCTATCAAAGCTTGTATTAAAGCTTCCAACAGCCCTGTTATTATAAAGCAATTTTTCCTTGTAAATCCTTCGTATAAAGAATATTTATACTAGAGACATCTGAGTGCCAAGTTTCAAATCGCTGAGCTGGCAGCTTCATGCAGCAGAAGTGCCTTCTGTTATTATCAAAGCATGTTGGCTTCTGTGGTCGGCCCCCCTGACTGGCTCTGAGAGACTCTGAAAGAGGCTGCACAATGAGTTGAGCTGCGTCTCTGTCCCACATGACACTCTGCATGTCATTGGCTCCGAAAGTGTGATGATTTGGCCTATTAATCATCCCTAGTGAGAGTGTTTCTATAATTGATGGTGTATCTGCTAAGGGAGGGGAAATACCTACCGGTTGCTTCCGGGGGGACATGCAGGGGAAGACAGAGTAGAGCAGTAAGGCAGACAAGTTATTGATCACAGCACCCCACTGCATATCGCTCCCCTAGCACCGCCAGGAGCAGAGATGGGGGATGTGATTAGATAAAAAGAGGTTAGAGCCGCTGCATCTTCAGCAGGCCGGTCCAAACGAACCGAGAGCCCTGTTCATCCATGACCTCTATACAGGATACTGAAGTTAATCCCCAACTCTGCTCCCTCTCGGCCCGTCCCCTGTGTGCTGCTGCATCCCTCTCTCCTTGCTGGCTCATTTGGGTCGTGGGAGGTGGGGGTGAGGAACAGTGTTGGAATGGGTGCTGCAGGTACATTAGCTGGCGTCAGTTCCTCAAAAATTAGCCTTTGATTGGCACAATTTCCAGTGACAATTATAATGGCAATTGCTGTGGCTGTCTCACATTTTTGATTCATAATATTCCGAAAGACCTGAAAATAAATTGATCACGTACACAACACATATGTTATTAACCAGCTCTTATTATTTCCTCATCTTCTGTGTATTTGTGGCTACATTATTGGCAGATATTGTCATCTTAGGTAAATCAAAGGTGCAAAGAAACTAAATAATTTTACTCAAGTACTGTACTTGAAGTTAAGTACCTCAGGCACAATATTGATGTAGCTGTACTTTAATTGGAAATTTCTAATTTAGGATTTTTACTCCAATGACTCCAATGACCAATGACAACATTGGCCTAATCCATTCTGTTAACGCATTGAAGATGGAGAGCCTTCTAGCTCTAATATGTGAGATCATTATATTAAACATTTAAGGTTTTTTTTTGATATGTAAGACCATTTCACGTCAAATTTTGAATGGACTTATTTTACCAGTCTACTATCCCCTGGGATATTGGTTTACTTCTTGTATCACTGATCTATTAGTAAAGTATTTCTCCCCCTTTTTTAAAATGTGAATACTTTTCTAAGGTTTGTATTGATTTATATTATTGATTTATATTGTCAGATTTCTCTGAAATTTGTCATGCATCATAGCAGCTCCGTTCAGAATAAACACAATGACATGACATTGCACATAAAACACATAACCACACCACATTCAAAGCTGCTACCAGTAGCATTTGAAACTTGATGACTTTGATCTCTTGAGTCCCTTAGTGGTGGTGTTTTACATCACTGTAGCAAAGACGACTTGCCACTTGGCTCCCCTCCTCTGCAGAGAGAAGACAAATCTGTATAGTCTAGAAGAGGTGACATGAAACTGTCATAATTCAAACTGAATAATGGAGCTGGAATAAACTTATGTAAGGAGGCAAGTTTTTTTTTTCCCATGGCACGAGACGTGTTTATCAGGAGCCAAATTCAGGTCAGTCAGTCAGTCAGTCAAATGGTGCTGCCTCACTTCATATTGAGTGATGCTCACTCTCCCGGTGTCAGTCTTTCTAAGCTTTTCAAAAACATGTTTTTTGCTGGCAAATATTTTGGTTACAACTACACTGAGCTAGCAAAGCTGTTCTGTGTGACAGGTGTGAAATTTATTAGGTTTGGGCAATGCTAATGAAACAGGCAATACAGTGGTCAATGATGTGGTTATCCTGATTGTTCCAGGACTGCAGTAACGTAAACTACAGCAACAGTTAATGCTGCACATCTAGCTAGGTGCCATGGGACTGGACCGCATCTGTACTTGTCAATGTATTTGTTCACTTATGAACAAGTAGTGCGGCTCCTCCTTTGTGCTGTAAGTCAAACCTCCACAATTCGTGGGGAATCGTACCCCGCGAATAAATATATAGAAAGCAACACATAGAATAAACTCATGTTTCTACAGTCATTATTACGGAGCCCGGGAGTGGCCATTGGGAGAGTAATAAAGTTATATCGAGTCCACAATTTACTGTAACATGCGCACGTTTTAGTCCATTCGTGCGCACAAGATACAATTTGTTCCCTCGATTTCGTTTAACTGTGTATTTTATGAAAAAATGCAACTTAAAAGGTACCTTTTAGGTATTGCAGATAGGCCTAGTAAGGATGTGGTATGTTAATATCCATTGTCTGTTTACACTGAATAGGCATATCCCCCAAATATTGCAACATATTTAGCCACTTAAACTTCAGGCCATGTAAACACAATCAGGTGGCTGCAACACACCCAGGACAGCGCCACATTTAAACATAATCACCAATATCTGCACTTTCTTTCTTTCTTTCTTTCTTTCTTTCTTTCTTTCTTTCTTTCTTTCTTTCTTAGGATCGCCATTAGCACCAGTAATGACTCTTTATAAGCTTGTGAAGAGCGCATGTATTATATATCGAGAGCGTGATATCACTATTTTGAGGGCACGTTTTGGCAATTCGTGCGTACGTAAAGAGGAAATTGAGGGAACGAATTGTATCTCGTGCGCACGAAAAAGAGAAAACGAGAGCTCGAATTGCATATCGTGCGCACGTTACAGTAAATCGTGGCCACGACATAAATAATTTTTCTCCCGATGGCCACTCCCGGGCTCCGTACTATGCTATCAAAATGAATTGGAAAAATTATATACTAGGTAAATATTCTACATGTATTGAACAGGTGGAACATGGTACGCTCAGTACTTTTTTATTTAATGGCGTTTTTGCTTTATTGGATAGTCACAGTGCAGTGAGACAAGAAGGGTGTGAGAGAGAAAGAGGGATGACATGCAGCAAATGTCCTGGGCCGGATTCAAACCTCGGACACTGCAGCTACATGGTATGCGCCTTAACCAACTGAGCCGCCCGGACGTCCTGCTACGCTTAGTTGTGTGTTTACAAACGTAGAATGCTAAATTGATCTCACACACATTGTTGGTTACATGAGATTTCCAACAGAGGAAAAAAGGAAACATCGATCATAGTAAACGACTAGCATGTGTGATACAATTGTGTGCATTTGTGTGGGATGAGTTAGAAGGAAAGTTATGCAGTGACTTGGGTGAAAAGTTGGGTGAAACGGCTATAGTTAAAGTTATGAATGGAAATGACATGTGGGTTGCAGGCTACTATCATTTGTCATAACGTGCACAGTCTCCTTGTGAAGTCATATTGTGGCAAAATTTTAACCAGTGATGATGGAAGATGGTCATATCTTTCGGCTGCGCTCTTAGCAATGTGTACCTGTTTCCCGACTGATTCCTTGGGGATATTTTCCTCTCAGTTTGGGCTGCTGACGTCGATTGTGCACAGGACCCAGAGCATGTCAGAGCGCTTGGCCTGGCTGGCTGCAGAGGTTTGAGGAAGCTGTGCGACTACCTCTCCCAGTCGTAGTGCAGACTGTGAGAGCATGTTTTCATGAGTGCGTCTGTCTGCCCTGGTGGGGCCTGAAACAACAACACTGGCCATCAATTATTCACAGCAGACACAGTGTGTGTGTGACAAAACACATGCTGGCAATGAATATTTCACTCTTGGACTTGAACAGACCTTTTCCTCAGAGAGGACATTTTATGAGTGATAATGAATTTCATGAAACCACCCGAAGGTAACAGAAAATTTAAAAAATTGTAAAATTCTCAGTCAAAAGAGAGATGTTTCATTATTCTCCCATGGTAGGGAATGTTGTTGGTAACCAACAACTTAATCCTATTTTCCTTTTGCAAGAGACATAGCTCTGAATTGCTATATCACATCAAATGAACTCTTTTGATACAACAAGAGAAGCAGCTTTGCCAGTTAAACCATCTTCCCTGATTTCCAGCGCTCCCTCAGTCTCTAGAGACAGTATGCACAGATGCAGTACAACTGTCTCCTGCAGGACTGCTCAGATAAGCACATGTGAATTCTTTTAGATGCGGCTCTGTTCACCTGTGTTTGTGAAAGCAATGTTCAGATCAGTCATTGTGTAACAAAAGATCCAGGCTATGCAAGTTTTTAACTCACTAAAAATATTTACCTTTTCCCCAGAGTAAACAGAATTTAGTTCCACTGCTTGTGTCTGTGCTCGTAATGTTTGGAAGTCTGACAAAAATAATGTATGATGTTGTTAAAGTTATTCATCATTTTCCTGTAGGAGCTCTCATTTTTTTGTTTGTTTGTTTTTCCATGGGAATAAAACTGCTGAGTTTGGATATTGTGAAGTGTATGATTCATGTGCGTTGTGTGCTGTAAGTTTTATTTTTCCCTGATGGCTGCTTGGAAGCCTCTCTTTGAGGAGAGCATGCCAGACATGTGACACTGATGGAAGGACTCTTGGAGACTTATTGCACTGTCAGTGAATGATCCACTGAAAATATATTCTTTACATTTGCATTATTATATTGAAAACTTGGTCACACATGAGTTAGTTTGCTGTTATGCTGTTCATATGCTGTTTACATTAATGTTCAGTTATGCTCTTCATATGCTCATATGCATGTTTATGGTTTAATATTTGCATTTAGCTACACGATACACCAATACATCATGATTTTAATTTTTTTGGATTGAGGATAATTCCTGCAAATTCTGATATTAATACTTGTAAACCCCCATGTTTTACAGAAGTGCCAGTCTTGTTTTTGGTGTCACTCTAGTGACCATTTTTACAGCAGCTTTGATAACTATGGAGACCACACTTGACCAAATTCTTCTGTTTAAAAGTAATGGCAGGTGCCAAAATAGCCAGTGCCAGGAAGTCAGGGCAGATGCTTGGGTGCATTTTGGATTCAAATGCAAAAAAGAGCTAGATGAACTCAATAAAAGGAACAACATCTGTAAGCTTTGCCATTTGGTATTAAAATACTGTGGTCACATGCCCAAATTACCCTCGTACCTGACTAGACACCACTCTGATGTTTTCCAACAGCCTGCAGTTAAACCTGATGGAACTGAACCTGTTTACTAGTGTGTGTATTTAAGTTCAAATGCTGCTCATCTGCTTAATTACTGTTGGTTTGGCTATGATAAAGCACCAAGCAAAGCAAATTTTTGCAGCTGTAGACAAAAACTTGACTTAAATTAACCGCAGAAGCTCTTTACATGTCTAACTGATCAGGAGACTATCTATGTGTCTATGTCTATTATTAGGTATTATTCACTATCAGTGCATATGGTCATGTCCTTGCCTTCCTAAGATCCATGCAGTGCATTTATTGAATTTATAATAGTGATGGATGCCCTAGTTTTATAAAAGATAACAATTGTTAATACTGGCCTTTCTTTGTTAAAACAGGTAAATCGGAGAGAGCTTCATTTCATGGCTATGGGAGGGATACCGGAGCATCGGGCTGCCAGGTAAGTTTCCTATCAGCTGATAAGCTCTTATTGCTCCCTGGGTTTTGATCTAAGTATATAGAACTTTGAATTCTTATTTTAGCTTTTTTATGCCCTGGTGATACTGTCAATAAAACTGACTGACAAGCAGACAAGTCAAACAAGATTTTCTAGACTGTGATAAGTGCCCCAATCTAAGCAAAAATAAATCACAGCGGGGTGGCAGTGTGTGAGAATGAGAGCTGTAAAGGCTTACTGATAATGAGCAACTAATTAGAGTGAGAGGTATACATATATTTTCTACTAAGTCTGGTTGAGCAGAAGCAGCCCACTGACACAACACAACTCTCAGCACCTCCATTAGGCCAGGGCCACTGAGCACAGCTCCCCCTCTTCATTGCCGCACTTGTTCAACACAAAGTCTTGATTGTATGCAGAAGCCATGGCTCCCTCTCTGTGCCTGATGTCATTAAGTAAATAGGGGAGAGATCTCTTTTTCCTCCTTTTCTTCCATTCTTTTTCTGTCTTTGGTTTCCTCTTATTTTGGACTCTTCCTGCTGTATAGCATGACGCACTTCTCTGGTTATGAAACCCATAAGTGGAAATGCCATCAGAAAATGGCTTCCCCTTGATGGTTGCCCTCCCCTGCCTGAAAAAAAGTTTATTTACATTCCCATTGTGGTCAGTGACATTGTGATAGAAATGTGCATACCGAGCAGCCTGTAAAATTTAACAGTGTTTCTTGTAGAATTCTTTGTAGATGTGGGGGGTGCGACCCCGGTTCACTCCTGGCTCCATTCCAGGATCAGTTCCAGTAGTTGTTGCAGTTTAAGAATGACTCTTATTTGTCTTAGTGTCAACTGCCACAGTATGACAACAACGCAGATCCCTCTTATTTTAGCTAACACTAGGCTTTCAAAATACAAGAGAAAACATCCTGTACTTCAGCCCTGCACAAAAGTGTAATAAGATCAGACAACAATTCTCCCTATGGAGCCTTGGATGCACTCTCTCCCAGAAAACGGTGTCCCTCTCTGGCAGCGAGGACTAGGTAGTCCCGATATGTAGTAAAGCTGATTGTGTCTTGTTTTATTAAACAAGGACCAACGATTTTGATCCAAAAACTTCAACTCACAATGTCTTTATCACTTTCCATGATACATGGTGGGTCGGGATCTTTTTAACAGCACATTCTCATGGCTTCCATAAGGTTGTAAAAGCGAGGAGGTACGGCCATTTTTAGGACTATGATTGACTGACCCAGTCAACATCACCGTATACATGTGGAAAATGACGAGCGCTCTTGGGCCCTATCGTGAAATATGCAATGGGTGCTCTAATGCGCTATGGGCATTATTGCTTATTATGGAGAAGTGACGCTCAAGGCAATATCGAGGTGGGATTGGCTATGTTTGAATTTTTGTTTTTGCCAATAAAAATTGTCTTTTGGGACTTTCTGAAGTGAAGGCATGACATAACATAACATCCATTTTCATTGCTATGCTGACGACACACAACTTTATGGACCAGTAACTAAATAGCCTTAAGAAGTGCCAAAAATGTCCTTCCAACTGAATGACAGTAAATCCGATGTTATCGGTTTTTTGCCCCCTCTACTCCATCAACTCCATTCTGGACAGTCTTGGTAACCTTTCAGCCTTTGTTGAGCCCACAGCTAGAAATCTTAGCAATGTGTACCTGTTTCCCGACTGAAAAACATTTGATTCAGAGCTTAGTTTTAACTTTCAGGTAAAGAGGGTTGTTCAGTCATGTTTGCTAAAATTAGACCGTGCCTCTCCTCAGTTGATCTCGAAAAGGTAATCCATGCATTTTTTTTCATCACACTTGGATTACTGTAAATCCCTCTACTCCTAAGTAAGAGCTCCCTCAACTGCAACTGGTGCAGAGCACTGCATCCCAACTGCTAGCCAGGACCAGGAGATGAGACCATTTTACCCCCTAGCTTACCTCTAAGCCTCCTCCACTAGCTTCCTTGCACTGGCTTTCTGTTAATTTTAGAATTGATCTCAAGATCTCACAGTTTTTAAGGCTCAACAAGGTCTGGCCCCAAGTTACATCTCTGACCTTTCAACCCCTTATGAGCCTGAACGTAAAGGTGACCGGGATTTCGCAGTCAGAGAGCCTATGCTTTGGAACAGCCTGGCTGAGGGACTCAGGCTAGCTGAGTCTCTGTCATTTTTTGAATCTATAATAAGGGAAAAAGCCCTTTTTTAATTGTTTTATTTCACTCACCCTGTTGAATATCCTGTTTGTGAGCAGAACCTGGACCAGAACATGACCAACAGTGCACTACATGATCACAAATATGCATATACTTTTGGTCAGATACATTGAAAATAAAACAACTACTGCTTGAAGTTGCTTGCTTATTGATAAAAGCATTTTGGGAGGGAATACCAATTGAGATATTTTGAGTAGGATCTGGGGAATTCATGCAGGCCTGCAGCTGCAGAGATCTGAGGTTAGCAGAGACTCAGTTTGTCTGGTCAAAGAAGAAAAACAGGAAGACCAAAAAGGCCATTTCATTCCTCAGAGAATCTAAAAAGAATGTAGACTGGGAACAGCCATATTAACATTATAACCCCTCCGGTGGTTATTGGTGGGCTCCACCATTGAACCTTTTACAGCACAGGATTTGCACATAATCAAAGGCCATCAGGTGCCAAGATAATTTGCCATTGTCTTTTAATGAACAACTAAATGTTCACACCATTTTCATAACCCGTCTGCTGGAAATTTCACAATCCATCCCACAAGTTAATAAAATGTAACATTTATTTCCTTCCTCAGAGGAGCATGGATGGAAATTTGAAAAACACAAACAATCTCTGTAGAGCTTGTCTTTTGTAAAGTACTTTAATTGCTCTAGATATCTGCCAAAGAGCCCATCAGTTATGGGCTTGTCATACTGAGGCGGTTTGCCTTTCTCAGCACCATATCACTACATCATTTGAACATGATGTTTAACTGCCCCTTTCTTATTGGGTTAGATATCTTAAGTGCTGTGACCAGCTGTGGCCTGTTAATGCTCTGGCATTTTCCTCATGCTCTTTGTTTTTACAGTAAGATTCTGTTTGGATGCAAATTATGTTTTGGACCAACATATAAGAATGATAAAAATTAATCTAATCATGCTAATGATCTTTGGCCATGTTTTTAAATGCCCCCTACAAATACACAGGCTGCTTAACATAAAGAACTTAACAACATGGCAGATCAATGATTTGTAGCCAGCATGGCATGTAGTTATACAAAATAAAGAATTTTGGTTATCTTTCATCTTACCATGGACCATATGGCCTACTGTTATACAAGCCTGCTTCACCAGCCTAAGCATGACACTTTAGTGGCTGTATGGAATTCGATCAAGCAAAGCAATGGAGTAAAATAATTAATTTCTTAGCCAAGTTTTTACAGGTTTCATTTAACTAAGATGTGTCACAGGCCTAAATACAACACATAAAAGGCTGCATGGGTTTTAGCTATAGGCCTGTAGAGATTGTTCTCCAAGCTATTTGCTCCCAACAGACAACCTGGTAGCTTTTCTTGATTGAAAGTCCAAGATTGGAGTGCAGGTCTGTAAGCTGGGACCTTTGGGATGTTTTTGATCTTTAGAACATTTGTTCATGCAAAAGGGTGCTTACAAACATGCTCAGCAACCAGCAGACTTAAGCTCGAGCTGTGGTATCTATTCAAACTTGGTCATTCATTCAACTCTACCCTTAGTATACTGGCACACTCCACACGAACTGCAGGTGAATTGCAAAAAAAAAAATTGCAAATCTGAATTTCTGAACCTCAGCGTCAGCTAAATTCTGCTTTTAATATGTTCAGCTGAGTGAGATGAGGGGAAATCTGTAGAAACTGCAGAGATCCAAAGGTTTAGTAGTACTATTACTAATGACTACAAAGTCTTTCAGCTGTGAGAGTATGATTATCCGATTCCTGTATGACGGGTTGTTCCCTCCTCAGAATAAGGTGCAAAGTGCCTCTCCAATTGATACTTGGGTGAAAGAAACTAATCCAGAGGTGTTCACAGGCCAGGTCACAGTCACAAGCTGCCAAACACAGAAACCTTGCCATCTCCGGGCCTCTCACCGCTTTAATACTTGTAGAAAGGATTGGTATTTCATTTAATCTGTGTGGCTCCTCAGTGGTTTCTTCCTGCATATCTTCCAAAAAAAGAAGCATGACCCAATGTTGCTCCAAGGATTCAATATCATTGAACAAAGGCAACAGTAGAAGTAGGTCTTTTGTGCCTTGTCAATGCTGTGGCATCGGTGACAGATTGTCACTTTACAGAACCTGTTTCTCCCCCCATTTTTTTTTTTTTAGTAATTCGTATTACAGCTGACTTTGACAGGCTTTGATGGCCCAAGTTAGAGAAATAATGATTTGCATCTGTTTTATAGTTCCCTTCACATACGTTTAAGGGGATAATCTTAATTTTTTGGAATTTGTTAGCACCTGTGTTAGGATTGTTGATCAAAGCTGTGTCTCTAACCTCTGCTAGAAAGGTCACTGATTGCAATGTCAACCCTCATCCTGCAAAGGGTCCAAGGGACATGTAAGGCAAGCTTGCAAGCCAACTACTACACATCCCTCTGAGTTGCACTCGCTCACCCGATCCCTGACTCTCCATTTAAGGTCTGCAGCCGATTAGCCTCATAAGACCGGGCTCTTAATTGGCCTTTTAACCCAGTTTGCTGGGGGTGTAGAGGTCAAATGGATATTGGTGATAGGATGACATGATGAGCTTTCAGAGGCTGCCACAGTCTCTCCCGTGACACAGAGTAAACATGAACAGCATCACAAAACGCCAGGAGCAGCGCTAAACAAGGCCCATCTGACACAGCGTTGTGGTAGCTCTCTGACATCCTGTACTTTTCCTACACTAATTTGAGTTGTTTCCCAGAGATGAGACGTGCAGCCAGCAGCCAGGCGACCTAATGACTATATTGCGGGAAAGTGACTGTTTATATTAAGTTATTGAATTGCCTTTTGGGGGTTGAGATTAACTCTTTCTTCAGATGTTCACTTGTCCTGCAGAAGAATTTACTTGTGCAATTTGGAAAAATTATTTCTATGTAAAAAAAAAAAAAGTGTATCCACTGCAGACATTTTTCAAGTTAATTGGTCTGCAAAACATTACAGAAAACATCAATTGCAAAATGTTAAAACTATAACACTGAGAGGTAAAGATAACTGGTAACACTTTACAATAAGGGTCACTAAGTTAAGGGTTAGTTAATGCTTAATAAGGGTTAGTTAATGCTTAATAAGCATTAACTAATCCTTAATTAACAGTTAACTAATGTGTAATTTACTAATGGTGTTCATGTTAACTAAGGTATTCATTTATACATTATTTAATAGTTTATAAAGATGACTATTAAATAATGTATAAATTAATACCTTAGTTAATATGAACACCATTAGTAAATGATTACCAGACACATTAGTTAACTGTTAATTAAGGGTTAGTTAATGCTTATTAAGCATTAACTAACCCTTATTAAGCATTAACTAACCCTTAACTTAGTGACCCTTATTTTAAAGTGTTACCAGATAACTAAACAATTGAATCATAGAATTTCATCTGTCATCATTATCATTTCTAATGTATTGCTAATGTATTAATAGGCCAGAACTGCAGTTGAATGTACATTGCATAATTTTGAAACAACCAGTTTGACTAAAGACCTCAGACTAGACTATGCAGACTAAAAGCCAGACACAGAAACCGGCTGACAGAACAGGATACATAGATTGAGGTGATTAGTCCATCAGCTCAGCATCCTCTTCACTCTCCACAAAAACCCAATATCAAAGCTCTATAATTGTTTTTTAAACTGGAGTCCACATAAAAAATGATCGAACGTACCAGTGGCCAATTTCTGGACACATTTGGCCAATTTTACACATCCTTCGGCCAAATCTGATAGACACACTCTTTGATATGAGATTTCACTTTTAGAATGAAAGAGAGACAGAGGATGGGAAAACTACTGGTTCTCTGTCTCACTGATGCACTGTGGTGCAGAGTACATACTGTGTGTGTGTGTGTGTGTGCATGTGTGTGTGTGTGTGTGTGTGTGTGTGTGCATGTGTGTGTGTGTGTGTGTGTGGTGTTGGTTGTTGGTTGTTGGTTGTTGCTACATTACAAAGATTCTTTTGCTGTATTTAATAAATGAACTTGATAGAGGAAGATAGAGGAAATAGAGGAAGATGGGTAAAAAAGAGCAGGTTAGCGGCCTCTCTGGTGTTGTCTCGGTGCGCAGTATACGCTCTGTAGTCTACAGGAGTGTATTTCTGTGAGTGATCTTCCCACAGTGGTTGCTGTTGCTGGTAGGCCAGTGGTATAAATCTATAAATATAGATCTCTAGATTTTTTAAATATGGGCTTTGTCATAAGCACAAATCTATGCAAAGCATGACAAGTCTAAGCAGAAGTGGAGGAAAGGGAAATCACTTGGTCAGACTGGTTGGGTCTGTGGAGTTCATGAGAGCTGTATTGTATGTTCTTATCTAAATAATAAACAGATAACCACAGGAAGCATGTTAGCATCACAGAAGCTAGCTTTCCAGCGTAGGCCTGTTTTATCAATACAGAAACAAACAACTCATGAGCATTATAGAAGTATAATAATCTAGGAAAACACATTTATATTCATTTAGTTGTCATATGTCATACACGGTTATAGACGGCTGCATAATCATCAAACATGGGTTTTTGTTGATTGGTGTTTATTACTCTGTTCAATCTATTCAAATAATGAAGGACTTGATGTTTTATTGTGTGTGTATATATCTGTTATTGTTATATTTTAGTTTAATTTTTATTGACATTTCATTTTGTGTGCTCCATATCTTGGCTCAGGTAGTAAAGTATCCTAATCTAGTAACTTTTATTTATTTATTTATTTATTTATTTATTTTATTTTATTTAACCTTCATTTTACCAGGCAAGTCACTTGAGATCAAATTTATATTTCCACTGATGGCCTGACTTTAACTTTAAGCTAATGAGGCCAGCATTGGCTTGTAAATATGTCGTAAAATATAACTTGTCGTGTGTTTAAGTCTTAACCAGTGACAATGTAATATTGTCACCTCTGATTCAAAATGAGGCAAACCCTCTTTTTTCAGACAGAGCACTTCTTTCTTGAGAATGAATCTTCCTTAATAGCCTCATTGATAAAATGTAGTTGACAGCACATGAAATCACTGGCAGACTATACAAGATCATTGTTATTGCAAGCAAGACTGAAATTAACACACACTTCTGACACACAATGAGAGCTGCTGTTGTCCACTTTTTTTGAGTGTTTGTGTGTTTGTTTTCTCTTTCAGTCTACTCTAAGGCCGGACATCGGGCTGGCGAGTCCCAGCTCTGTGGCCCCATCGGGGAAGTCGGCTGCTCCGTTCTACTCCTACACTGGGGCCAATCCCAGAAGACGCTCTCTACCAGACCCCACTCCCATTGGTCAGTGCCATCTCAGTGACTATACTGGCACAAAATGCACTAAAAATTACAATCTAGTTTTCTTTAAAATTGTATTTTCTCTCATTTCTCCTCAGGGATGAATGTAGTCTTTAGTTAGCTAACTAATCTTAATGAAGTCGTTCTATATTGGTCAATGAAAATGTCTGAAACCAGTCAGAAAGGAGAACTTACCAGTCATCTCAGTTGTGAATAAAACTGTGGCATACTTGGGCAGTAATGGTCAGGACTAAATGCAGGTTGGACAGGGAGTACTGCAGTATGTGAGAGCCAGAATCAGTATTACACAGGTCTGTTGCAGAGCCAAGTGGCTCCAATATGATTTGTGTTAAAAGTATCTGAAATCCAAATCAAATTGTCTAAAATGGAAATCTAATTTCTTCAGAATACTTTAAATTGCCAGGATAAGTTTTGGAAAATACAGTTCAACTAACTGTGGGGCTGAATAGCACTTGGAATAGCCTGGTTTATCCTGGACTCTCTGACTTTGTGAACTTCACAAAGAAGCTACTTAAAAAAGGATGGAAGACATAAGCCTGTTCCCATGGCAAATACCCATTTACATGGAAAGCTACCCAAACTATATACCACACTACACCACACAACATACTATAAACTAGGTATGACCAAATCAAAGCTTCTACAAAAATGCTTATATTTGGACCCCAGATGCTATTATATATGAAAAATTGTACCTTTAAATGTCAGATTCATGTTCTAATTTATTTTAAAAGGGTGATCAAAACAATGTAATCCTTTTTATATTTTCAAGGAAGGCTACTCCACAAATGTCATTATGCATAAGGGAAATAAGGCTCTATAAAAATGGTGATGTCACGCTACGTCTTATATTTCTGCACCTTTGAATTAAAACAAAAAGGCCTATTTCAAGTAACCTAGTTATGTGCATAATTTAATACAATTTTGATTACACTAACTATGATGAACCATAGTTGTCTAACTATATTTGTGATTACTAAAAGAGGAAGAACAATTTACAACTGCAGGTTTCTAGGTTTTTTCTTTGAGAAAATATTTCTCTTATGTATGAACATATTCAAATTTCAATAGCTTATGAACTGGAGGTCATATAAGAAAAATATTTTCTCACATATTTAAGAAAGTGGTTGTAAACTGTTTTTCCTCTTCCAGTAATCACAAATATATTCATTAATGTGCTATTACATGTTTGCTTTACAAGTTACTGAAGGTGGAAAAACAAATGTCCAACATCAAGCTAACTTTGCTCTGGTTACGTACAACACACATTACAATGCAACAAGTTAACACCCATTCTCTGGGGGTATAGACGAGTATATATAAGAGAACAACAGAAAGGTAAATTACGACACTACAACACAAAATAACTCCAGGAATACATTAAACATCACAGATTGACGATGTATAACAGAGTAAGAGTATCTGAGGGTGGATTTTTCCTTTAAAGCTTGCTTGCGTGGCAGTCTTAATTCATTAACAAATAAAGGTTTTCAATGATTTATGTTGATGAAACCAGTGTCTGGAAAAACAAAGAGTTATGGTTGGTTTACAGCCCATTTCTAGTTGTTTCTAGTTGTTTCCTTTTTGCTGGTGAGTGAATAGATGTGCTTTTATCTTTCCACAGATCCTGTACAAACAAAGAAAGTTCGCAAGGTCCCTCCTGGCCTGCCTTCATCTGTGAGTGGAAGATCATCTACCTCTCATATAAATAGATTTCACAGTGAGCTTACTGAAGCACACACACATCTATGCGCGCGCGCACACACACACACACACACACACACACACACACACACACACACACACACACACAGCACTCGCACACAAAGAGCGCTCTAGACATCACTACCACACATCTTGGATGGGAATTCACTTGTTTTTGTGGGCCCTTGAAAGATCTGCTCTGTAGTGACACCAGTGGTGCCTTGTTAATGTACGAAGGCGTTTTTGTTTTGTTTTTTCCCCCAAAAGTTTTGACGGTGCATGCTTGAGTGTTTTGTTTTTAAATATTTGTGTATGTGGTTTCGGTGTTAATGTTAGTGTGGAAATGTCTCTGTAGGTTATGTCTAAGAAGTGTGCTGGTGCATTTTTATTTTTTTTTTGGTGCGTGTGCACGAATGTGCATGCGTGTGCGTTTGCGTGCGAGCGTACACATGTGTACCTCGAGGTGATTGATTTTCAGCACTGCCCTGTCACAGTCTGGCCTCCTCATAGCCTCTCCTGGGAGAAGGGACGCAGAGAGCAGAGCTGTCAGAGCGGATCCCCAGCTCTGCTCTTTTGATGTTTAATTAGTCATTATGTAGCCGAACAGGAGGACAGACAGAGATTAATAGCACAGAATCTCTGAAATTTCTATTGGTAATGATCCCGGTGGAGCAGAAACCATTAGGATGCAGAGAAGTGTGGAGCTCAGCTTGCGCTCGCCTGGACGGGGGGGTGTGGGAGTTCATTAATATGCATAAATCACTAAGTCAGATGTTCATTGTTAAAACCCTAGTGGATTGGCAAAGGTTTAAGCCTTGCCTTAAATTCCTAGTACTGGTACGAGTGAAGTTTTTTTTTTAATAAGAAGCAACTGGTTTACCAAAATCTCTCCCTTCTCTGTTCTTTTGTTAAACAAAAAAAGGGATTTTTTTTTTTTTTATGAGGGACTCAGAGACTGGATTTGCCTTTTCGGAGCTGTGATAATCATCACCTCTGTTGCTGTTATGCTGAAATCAAATATGGAACAGGCCACGGGACATAAAAGGCTGGGATGTGTTTTTGTTTCTGGATTTGTATTTGAATGCAAGTTTGTCAGCATGGGGGGAGAGAGGCAGTCTCTGGCATCATGAGGAACGTGCGCTGCCTTCCTCTTAAGTAAGTGATATATTGGGGGTCTTGTCAGAGAGAGGGAGGGAGGCAAAGAACGGTTGCCTCGCGGGTTACATCTCTTTGTTGTGTAAATGGACGCTGGGCTTTTATTTGTCAGTACTTAACACATGGGCGCAGGTGCGGTTCTGTGACTCATAAGAGTACAATCAAGCAGTACAATACTAGATGGGGAAAAACAGTGACAGAGCATGGGATAAAATACAGCTTCTTCTTGTCACTCAGTGCTGCTCAGAAGATAAAGCCTGGAGCTTGGAGGAATTATCCCAGTTAGTCTTTTGATCCCATTTGAAAGAATAAAGATGGCGGCGTTGAATAAAGGGGTATAGGTCTCTTATAACCTGCTCTCAGAGAAAGGAAAACATAAAGCCAGTTTTACAGATAGGTGCTGTATGGGGAGAAGGGGGAGTGGGTGGTTGTCTGGCAGCTTTTTGGAGGTGTAAATATATTGGTGTTGGACTGGTGGGAGGAAGGGTGCCATGAACTATTGAATGGTGTAAAGGGGCGGCTTATGGCCCTTAAAAAGTTGTGTAGTGACTGTCGCTGAGTGTGAGCGTGAATGTGTGTGAAGGTGGTTATCAGCCGAGACCTGTGTTGGTGGTGCTGGCATCGACATGGCAGGTAGCGGCGGTGGTGTTAAGAAGTGTTGAGGTGAAGGCACACCTGGAGTCAGAGCTGCTCCGCCAGAGGCAGCTGTGTGAAGAGCCTGCGGCGTACCTGTAAAGCAGGAATGCAGCTGCAGATGCTACTGAAAGCTTTTGCTTGTGTAAGCACCAGAACCCCACCAGAGACCTGAATAGCTGCTTGATAAAAAAAAAAAAAAAAAAAAAAATCAACACAATGCTTCCTATCATTATTTCTACTGCTGGGAATTCTCTCATTTATTTATTTATTTCGGTCTCAAATCCCCTTTTTCCTCAAGCTTGTATTCTCCCTGCTCGGTCTAAAAATAGATTTAGGAGTTTTAAATCAGATGGGTAATGTAAGTTGCAAATCCAAGCATGATGTGTGTGTACACTACATGATGGAATTGAATCAAAATATTTATGGGAGCACATCCTCTGTGCATTTAGGCTCTGACACTGCAGTCCAGCAGGATGTGAAGGCTATCTAGAGAGGCCAGCTGGTGATTGCAAACATTTAAATGTTTATAGGCCTTTTTCATCTTATATACAGACGCCCCCCTCCCTCCACCACACACATACTTCCCTCTGTGGTCTGCTAGGTGTGTGCTTGCAGTCATGGATATACTGTAGTTGTGGTTGTAAGTGTGTGATGTGCATGCCCAACAAATCCTTTTTCTTCACCATTATTTTAAGCAGCTGTTTAACCTAGTTTTTTTTCAGCCTTTCCAAATGCGGCGTGTGTTGAAAATGTTGTAAAACATGGCTGGCCCAGAAAAAATATCAAATCTATGCTACCAAATTAAAATACAGCTTATAGCCTTGTGTGACAGATACACATCTTCAAAGACCTCAAACCTGCAGCATGAAAGTGTTTACTTTTTTTTTTTTTTTTTTTACAGTAGACACCTTGGCTATAATTGGCTCCATGCATTATTCCACTGTATAAACTGAGCAGTGCTGAGAGCGAAGGACAGAGCATGTTGTCATTGGACAGACAGGCTGCTACGCTGAGGGACGCTGACGGGCAGCTGTGTGGGCACCTGTCTGACAGGAGGAGAGAGAAAGAGAGAGGGAGAGAGAGAGAGGGAGAGAGAGAGAGAGAGAGAAACAGCGCTGTTGCTTGTGGGGAAAAGTTGTATCTTGTAGGATATTTATGGGAAGCTGCAAGGGCATGGTGTGTACGTGTGTGTGTATGTGCGTGTCTGTTTGTATGTGTAAATAGGTTTTTCTTTATTTTTTTTCTTCTTACAAACCCTTGTCAGAGGCACAACGGCTTGATGTGACACTTCCTCCCTGGCTGTGGTGACGGTAGGGCTGGAGGATGAGAGAAAGAAAGTGGCGGGTTGAGCAGGGGGAGAATCAGCTCCCTTCAGGGACTTTTGCAAGCGAGAACCCTGAGTGTGGATGACAAAAAAGATTGACATTTGCTTTTGACAGATCACTCACACACCCTTGTTTCTGAGAGATTTGTACTGTGGGAGCTGTAAGAGAGGAAGTCTGCTCTAGGCTCTGAATCTTAAGACCCAGAATTTTTCCTTGCAGCGCTGTCTGGTGCATGACATTCAGAGGATATATTTTCTCTCTCTCTCTCTCTCTCTCTCTCTCTCTCTCTCTCTCTCTCTCTCTCTCTCTCCCCCTCTCTCTCTTTCTTTCTCTCTCTCTCTCTCTTTATCTATCTCTCCCTCTCTGTCTCTTTCTTTTTCTTCATCTGTTTTTAACAGTTCAAAGACAGTAGTGATCATAGTATCGTACTATAATAGCAATGTTCCTGTTGCTCAGAGAGCAGCTAATTTTTGCCCCTTTCTTTGAACCACAGCAGGTCAAGACTTGGCAAATGGGGCTTGGTGAAAAGACTTTGGATGAAATGCATCAGCAAAGCCCTATGTAAACAGCCAGAGACCAGGATCACCCCAGGCCTTTTAGGGTCTCTAAGCAAAAGTTGATTTTTGGGCCACCCAGCTGATGATTATATAATCAATCTAAATAATGTAGTTGATCAAATCACAGGCCGGTGTTGTATGACAAAAAGTTGTTTTTCAAAGAAAATCTCTCTGTTTGCAGTTTTATATATTCATATTTTCCCATTACTCTGTGTCATGTTTTCCCTTACTAGAGTTGTTGCTATACTAACAATTGCTTTTAAAGGAAGATGACCCTGGGAAGGTTAATGGACATAAACACGCTTAACCATGCCTATATATTCTATAACAGCCTAGATTGTGCTCCAGTTTTGCTAGAAACGGTGTTGGGAGAAACAGAGTAGCAGCCTCCATGAAATTGTTTAAGGTAGTAAGCTTTACATCATGCCTTGCATTACATTTAGCACTAGACACCCCTAGTCCAATGGCATTATGTCAGGGTGCAACTAAGTCAAAAAAGGGGTGCAGCCAACCCAGATAGGTGAGGAGAGAAAAACATTAGTTGAATATCAAATCCAACAATGCCAAATTGATTCTTTATGGAGAAAAATCTTCTCAAGTTGTCTTGAAACTGCAACATGTGTTGTTCAACATGATGTGTTATGATTGTCAGGGCGACTCTCTGTCTCTGTGAGCTGTTTTTAATGTATTTTGGAAAACAATAGGAGCCACTGACTTCGAGGAGGTCGGCAAACCTACAGTAGAACAGACAGTTGTAGCTTCTGACTGTGGTAAATACATCAGTGGGTTCAGTATTTCCATGGGAAATAATGACGATAGGAAAATCAAAGCAATGTGTCTTATCCATCTGGATCATACCTGATCTGAAGACATTTGTGTTTGATTCTAACAAACTGTTATAGTATAAGACATTTTTCTACCATATCCCTTCAAGATGTGCACTGATAATTTTTCTGAACCAGTGTGAGTGCCAAGTACTTTATTAAGTACACTGGCTGATGCGCCTAGTATTGGCCTGTTATAAAACAATTACAGGAAGAAATGCTTCATTTGATCAAAATATGCACTGAAAATTGTGTAATAGTCCTCAATCTAATAAAAGAAAATGATAATCATAATAAAATACAAAATGAACAGAATGTTCTTTCCACTTCACAGACAACATTTCAGTATTTTTATGTTGGTTTGCCTACCAGTGTCAAGCCAGCCAGAATAACGTTCTTGTTGCTGTCCCAGATATCTGACATTATCTATGTTGTAAATACTTGTGGTTTGTTTGGAGTGAGAGGATGATAGGCTAGACCCCTGAACGAATACACAACAAGCCTTATTTATTCCTGCAGCCAACTAGCTGCAGTAGAAGTAGTAGAAATGAAAGTCGGCGATCTTATCAGACTGAGATAACGCAGACAGAGCCGTGTCCGAACCTTCAGAGAAAAGAATGGAGGGTTACAGCGACACCTTGCTTTAAAAAAGCCAAGTCTGACACGTCGGAGGCCAGGCTGCAGAATGTGAAACTGTCACCTGAACTGTGTTAGTCTCAGTGAAACAAAATGAATCAAACTGTACATGTCAGCTGTGTCAGCTCTTACATGATTTCTGTTGTTCAAACCAAGTAAAACAGGCAGGCCAATGTTCCATTGATTGCACAGCTATTATTTTGCCTATTTATTCATTATTTGTTTATTTTGTTAATTTTATTTATTCAACTTTTACTGCCAATTATGTTGTAATGCTACTGTAAATGGTTCGGTATTTATTTCAGGTAATTGCACACAGAATTGTGGTATCATTGATCAATACATAGGTCATTTATCCAAAATGTACTGTATGTGTTAGGTATTTTTGCAGCAAAAACATAAATGAGCGGAACAAATTCAAATTGTGTACTGCGCGCACACGCTCAAGTTGGTACTCCAGAGCTTCCTTCAAGGTTAAGTCTGGTGTTGCCACATACTGGCTGCTTTGTTTCCCTCTCATGTAGCCACAGTTGTGTGTGCCTTTTGTGTGCTGTGTTTTTTGTTTTTTTTAATAAAATGACTTTACTGTCTTCTATTGTCACTTTTTCCCCACTATTAAAGAATAGAAAGCGTATTCACATTAAAATGATTATTCTCAGGTGATTGTTTGGCAGGCATGAAGGAAACGTGACCCTAATTTGTAAGGGAATTAATATTTTCTGTCGGTGCAGCCTGTGTTTATCAGCCCATCCAGCCAGCAGGGGACGGTGTGTTGGGCTCTGACCTGACCCCAGTTAGTCGGCTCCCCAGAGATGACCTCATCAGATGGCTGATTAGATAGACACCCTTGGTTTGACTGGGATGATCCTGAACAGAGGCGCAGCCACCTCTGGGACCGTGGGCTGTGTGTTTATCTTTGTTTGGGTTGCTGAAATTTACCACTGACATTAGAGTCTGGAGATAATGGAGCAGGCAAACAAGCCAGAGGCCTGACCTCCTTTCATCTGCGAGGAGAACAAGGAGTTGAAAGGACAAAGAGCACGGAAATAATGCACAGATTAAAGTCATTACTCACATTCTGGCCTGTTGTAAATTATTCATGTAGGGCTTGCGTGAGTGTGCGGCATTAATGCAGACCTTGATTTCAGAGCGTTGGCAGGCCCGAGAACACGGCCTGTCAACAATCACTAAGGTAGAGTGTTTGTTATTTAGAGACCATCGAAGCCGGGCTGCTGTGACCTGGAAAGAACAGCGCTGCCGCACGTGAAGCTCATGATGTAGCCGAGGTTCTTAACTCCAGGCCGCAGTTGTAGGTCAGAGGTTATGTGTAAGGTCAGTTGGCCTCTGATAATCCATTCAACGGCAGTAGTGCTGACAGAAACTGTTTTGGGTTGTGGGATGCCTCAGTTGGTTTACCTCGGCTGGATCTGGTGGCTCCTTTAAAATATTGATTCGGTCAGTTAAACCGCTCTGGGCAGACCCAGTGAATTATCAGAGCATTTTAAACTTTTATAAATAGAGTTTTATGGCAACAAAAACCAAATCTGTTAAAAAAAAAGTATTGGTGACACTAAAATGTTTAAAAATAATGGATTTTCTTTTAGAATTGTTATACATTATGATATGTGTAGACATCACATTTCCTGCGTAATTTATTTTTTAGCACTTGAAAAAAAAAAGAAAAGTTTGAGGGAGCAATTACATGCTAATTCTAGGATGCTCTATTTGATTATGATGAAAGATTTTCTTAACTTTCATTTTTAAGTGTTTTTGTTACAGCATGACCGGAGATACATAAGAATAGTGTGCTGAGGATGTATGAGCCCGTCCTCGTGCTTTTCACTGATTGGTCTATACTTGATGGGCAGGCCAACTGGATTCTCCCTCATAACCCCCTACCCTAAAACCATCTACCTGTCATACCAAAGAGTGAGGTGTTACAATTTTGTCAAGCCATGAAAATGATGTTTCTGCTGGTAAATGGATGTAAATGAACCAACAAAGAAAATGCATTTTGCACTGGTTTTATGCGGTAAGGAATTTATTAAGCTTGTACATTATTTGACATAATCATATTGAATTCAAAACCCTGGTGTCCTGTTGTTACGGGCCACTTGGCTCCTTCCCTGCACCGGCCCGGCCGTTGCTCCACTCGGTATCGACTCTTCTCCCTCCTGGCTCCCCAATGATGGAATGACCTTCCTACTGCGGTCAGAGCAGAAGCATCACTCCCCGTCTTTCATTATAGACTGAAAACTAATCTTTTCAAGAAGTTCATCTCCTCACTTTCTCCCCATTAAATGATATCTCCTCTCCTCTACTCACTAATTGCTCTAAAAGATACCTTTCTATCTCTCTCCTTAGCACATGTTCTATTTCTTTTCCTAGTACTTCACTCTTGCATGATTGTTCTGTGATCACACAGACCTGTAGCACTCACCCTGTAGCACTCCTTACTGTTGATTGCTTGTAATTCTGTTGATCTAGGAATTTTACCTTTTTCCACCGTTTCACTAATTGTTGCTCTGGATAAGCAAACTTGCATGCACACATCTATTTAGGTGAACAGGAAAGCTCCTTACTATATTTTTAAGTTTTGGGGCTTTTAGTGTTTCTAACAAATGGTTTGAGTCAGACGTGCAACGTAAGTAAGTTATAGTTGATAAGCATTGCCCTTTGTTTTAGTGCTGCTAGCTTGGGGTATGGCTATCTAGCTAGCTATTAGTTTTCCAACATGCCATCACAAAGTTTTAAATGACCAGTGAGTTTGAAGACTGCTGTGTCCAACGATGAATCTGTGTATGTGCTTGCAGGCGTGTGTGCATGAATGAATACATAAATACATTAATGATATGTACCAGAAACATGAGCAGAAATGCTAGCTATGAAACATACAATTTTAAATGCCTAATGTTTAGTTTTAAAACAGGTTTGTAAAAAAAAAAAACAGTTATACCTAAGTGCATTTTTATAATTTTTACTACCAAGATTCAGAACCTTGTAATTTAATATTTGAGGGTTCACTTGAGACATAAAAAGTTCATTTAAAGAAGAGGCATTTGATTAGCTTCGCGCTTTCACTGATAGTCTCCAATTGAAGATGAACCTGTTAGTTATGTTATAAAGAAAAACAAGTGCTCATATCAGCCCACGCATTTAGATCATTTAGCATAGATTTTGGTGAGATAGTTTGCTTTGATTATAGTAGCTCACACCAGCTACAGTACTAGTGTTGAGGTTGTAAACAAATATGTCAGAATTCAAATAGTTAGCTGTACAACATTAACACCTTCCAACAATAATGTTGTACAGTTTCCTTTAAGAAATTCAAAAGTGAGTTTATCTTGTGTGATCTAATGCTACTAGACAGCAGAGGTTGTTGACCGTAAGGAATAATTCCAGTTGAACCATTCATAACAGCACTGATTGATTGTATCAACATGCAGGAAGTCAGCTCACCACCTGGAGGAATAGTTAATGAGGCACTAATTATTAATTTTTACAAATTTAAAAATCATGCATATGTGGAGCAGTAACCTCCACCAACAAGCAGATCTGTTTTGGTAAGTGATTAAGGGGCGTGGCTCTCTGTAGCAGTGCTGAGTAGGCAGCTGATGAAGAGGTTACCCAAATCACTTGTTTTGACAGGAAAGGAGTAAAGGAGAGGGAAAATGTGCCAACAGCATTATACAAAGGAGGAAAAATGGTTTAATCAGGAATTAATAGCAATGACATACCAGACATATTAGGTGCTGATGAGTACAATTCAGATGAATGAGCCAAAAAAAACAAAACTTTATAATAACATTAATATTTTATTGAATTTTAAATATTGTCCAGAATGCTTCAGCCACTGCTAGTCTTGTTAATTTAAAATGTCAGGTTGCAATGCTTTTAAAGGTATATTTTTCAAATGCATGATGGTTTTTTTGTTTGTTTTTTTTTGGGGGGGGGGGGGGGGGGGGGGTGGAGAGGAGGGGCTTCTTCTCTGTCTTCTCTGAGATTAAGAAATCCCCCCCAGGCAACCCCCACCCTGCAAGTCTGCCCTCCCTAATTAGAACCAGAGCTTCTTACAGGAAACAATCTTCCTGTCTGATGACATCATGGCTAAATCCATGCATGAGATGGAGGTGACCTCAGCCTGTGGATTTGCTCCGTCTTTTTCAACACCCAAACAAATCCCAAGAAAAACATCTTCTGAGGGCCGCAATGTGATTAGGGATGGGTGGTGCGGACAGGTGAATGGAGCTTCATCAGCCAGACTGATGCGGACTCTTTCATAATATTTGGGCTGTAGCCTGTGTGTTGATGGCTGATGAGGAGACATCTTCTGATGCTGTTTTAGACCAGCGTGACATGAGAGAAGGGGAAGGGCTTCTGTCTTTGTATTTTAATAGACTACGGTTTAGGGTGGATCTACTACTCATCAAACGTTTAACTCAGGAGAGCAGGCCTTTTTTAAGTTTCTTGAATCTATTGGAAATTGTCAAAGCTTTCATTTAATTATTTTGTGACTATGCCACTATGTCTTATCTATTGTTATGAAATGTGTTTGCTATTTTTCTATTCTTCTTTCTATTTTACCGTAGCTAGAGGTGCTGCTGCTGTCTTGGGCAGGTCTGACATGTAAAAGTGATCCTTGAGTTGAATGGGACTAACCTTGATACATAAAGTTTAATAGAATTAAAATGTCCCACTACTTGAAATACATCTGCATTCATGCAGAGAGAGTGTGTCTAGTACATAGTCAGTACACAGAAATGGGCTTCATGCCGACACTGTCCTGACTAAACCAGCACTGGTATGGTTAGCGTGCATACTTTCCCAAATTAATGCCTATCTCTCCCTGCTTTCATGTATTTTCCTCTCAACACGGCACTCTATGTCTGGACTTGTTTTGGACCCTTCAAACACACTTCTATCATGACAATTTTCCTTAAAGCATCAACTTGAAACAGGGCCAGATATAAAGCGGTAACAGCATGTAGAGCCAGTGCTTTGGAAGAGTTTAAAAGAGTCCCGGAGAAGAAAGGGGGGGATAAATAATAACAGTACTAAAGGAAAAACATAATAAAAGCCCAGTTTTCTTAGGCAAGTGGGGGGCTTTCATCTTTCTATAACAATAATGGTCTCAATGAGTACACAGGCCTGTGTTTAGTCCAGGAAGCTTCCACTGGTAGACATGAAAGGCTGCGGTCAGACGGCACGGACCGGGCTCTCGGTGGAATATGGTATCTATCCTCTCCACTCCCCTTTGCTCCCTCCTCCCACATGATAAAGGTAAGGGGGAGCAGTGTGGCTGGCAGTGACAGCAAACCATGGTAAAATGGCTGTCCATGTCTTGCTTTCCCCCCGGTGCTCCCCCTGTCTGAGGCCCCCAGGGTTTAGGAAATGGAGCATTATTTTCCTGTTGCCTGACGTCACGGGCCAGCCCCTTTGCAGCTGTTGCATGCTTTACAACTCTCTCTGTTTACAGTCACTTCTCCACTGAAGCTTTCACTCTGCCAACACTGAAAGTTTCATTTATCTTCTATTTCCTAAATATGTCGTTTCCCCTCCCCTGTGTCTCTCTTTATACCTGGATTTGTCATGTCTGACATGTTTGACATGTTTGACATGTTTGCATGTTGAGTGTGTCCACTTTCCCTTACTGGATGCTAATTGGTGTGTGAGCTGTGTGTGGGAACAGGTTAAATTTGCTGCCAGATGGTTGTGTTGCTACAAAACCCCATTTTACCTCACTGCCTGCAGACTCATTTAATCATTACAAAAACAAAAGATTAGCTGCTCAGGATTAAAACCTGCGTAAGGGAACAGGCTCATTGCACTTATTTATGCACTAATTTGTTTGCCGCTGAATTACACATATTAATGAAATCCCGCTTACAATGAAATGGTTTTAGTTCCAGTTTGTTGGGGATCCCCTGCAGAAAATCTGCATTTTTTATGCCTGGAATTATACTTTTTTTTCTCTCTCTTTCTAAATCCGCTCACACATTTGTTTTCTGTCCCACCCACTTCCCTTTATCTTTTATGCACCCACCTCCTCGCTGCCTCCCTTCCCCCTCGCTCTTTTCCTCTTTGCCTCAGCACTTACGAGGCTTAAGAGGGATGTACCACATGAGCCACTCCCTTCTGACAGCCACCCCCTCGCACAGTGTGCAGTGGTACAGTCCTGCTTTGCATAAGTTTCCTCTGAGTGGGTCCGTGCGTGGAGGGCCAGGACTGAAAGAATTATTAGTCCCTTTTGAGCGGTCTGGATGTATGTCTAGGGAGAACACTAGTGTGCTGCTGCCGTGTCTTGAAACCGTATACCTTTATCACTTTAATTGTTGAAGCTATAATGTACTGCGCCTACCCTGTCCCTGGAATGGGCAGTAACTCCTTAATGTATTACTACAACGGGAAATCGGTGAGTTATCTCTCTGGGAATGTGTGTGTTAGAGAGAGAGGAGAGGGGCAAGAGAGAGAGTGTGTGTGTGTCTCTGTTTGTCTCTGTGTCTCTGTCTGTTTGTCTGTCTATACTTGTACCCAGCCACTGGCTTTTTCTATTTATTTATTTTTTTACAGAAATGTGTGTGTGTGTGTGTGTGTGTGTGTGTGTGTATGTGTGTGTGCCTGCGCATGTGCGTGCATGCATGTGTCCGAGGGTCTTCTCTCTGATGGTTTTCCATTACATCAGTTACAGCTGTGTGACAGCTTCGTTCAGTGTGCAGATGAAATGTGTCATAAACTTACATGCTTTTGAAAATGCGCCCCAGTTGAGTTCACAAACACCTCCATGGTGTCCAGTTCAAGTTCAGGAAAAGTTATGCCATCGCTTTTTGAAGTTCTTTTTCGTAGACAGATTAAACAGAGTGGTAGAAAAAGTTCTTGCAGCACTGAATTTATTTTTACTGGCTGGTTGCTTCAGCTCCGAGACTGGGTTGAAATAATAACAAGTGGGAGTCTGGGAATGATTAAGGCAAAGAGGCTGCCTGTTGAGGTTAGACTTTCCTGTTTGCAGATTGAGCTCCAAGCACCAGTGTTGCTGTTATTCCATCTGTTTTTAATCACATCGGCATTCTTGACGCCACAGGGAGCCTAATGTGATTTCTGAACTTCTCAGTAACAACCTCTTTGATTTTTGTTTTCCTCTGAAAATGTAGTTTTCTGTGTGAGTATCTTTTTTTTGTAAATACATGCATCATCGTGTGTGTATGGGGGGCGTTTTGTTGTTCCTGCATGTGAAGGAATTTAGCTTTCACTGATGTTTTGAGTGATTATGTCACAGGTGTAAGAGTGTGTCAAGATCAGTTGAGATAATAGCAGGTTTTACTTTGAATGACATGTAATACCTCTTCTGTTTACGGTAAAACAAATCTAATGGGTTTACTACTCTGCTCAAGGACACGCTCCTCTAACAATGGCTGAATGAGCTCTCCTGTGCATCTTAGTAATCCTTACGTAATGATCTTGTCATAAGCAAATTATACACAGAGATTTCCACCTGTCATTTCCTGTGCTATTTTTGCTATTATATAAAGTGAACATGTGTTTAAAAGGCAGATTTAGGAAAATAAAGAGGTTGGCCTTTTTTATAATGTTGTATTGAAAAGGTCAGCTTACTCAAGCTTGTGTTTCAACTTTCCTTATGGCCTGTTACAACAGTTCCTTTCTGTTCCCACTGCACAAAAGATCACTTTGATCTTTTTCATATTAAGTATTAACAGGCTTGTGTTACAGTTGGTGATGGGGAGAAAATTGAGAGCATGTGGACAGCATGGGCAAACTTTATGATCAAAAGCAGTTGTTAAATAACCAACACCAACTTCTTTATGTTTTCCTTGCAAGGGAAAAGAAAGATGGTGTTCATTCTTAGCATCAACTTCATCCACATTAATTTGTTATAATGCAGAGTTCCATGGCAGGCTCACCATCTGGAGCTCTGGGAGAATTCACAGTGGGCCGTTGGCTTGTGAGCTGGTGGCACGGAACCAATACAGATGGAGCAGCTCACTGATCTTTCTTCCGTCACCCATTAGTGAAAAAAAAATGTAAGCAAAAGCCCTGTGGTGATTGTTAGAAGTTGCCATTTTCCTTATTTTGCCTCACGCAAAGCATCCCCTCCTGAAATGGAATGTCATCAAATGACATCCACAGGTAATCATAAAAAAAAGAGAGGCAACATGAGTGCTTCAAGGTAGGGCATGCCTCTTGTTGTCTTTTAGAGCAACAGGTTATACCATGCTCACTAAAGGTTGGCACGCATCATTGCCAGAAGCTAACCCTTGTTCTCTGTCTCCCCAGTGTATGTGCATCTGTGCGAGCGAGCATGCGTGCTCGAGTGCACATGCATACTGTGTGTTTGTTGACCTGCTGTATACATGTGTACTACACGTGCTGAGAGAGGATCATGTGGTTGCATCCATGCCAAAGACAGTTTTTATGGCATGAAAGATGGATGTTATTCTGCAAGGTGGCTGCTGTTCTGTTTTTGGAGAACTTGACTCCCAGCAGGCCGCTCTGCTGACAGAAGGTGCACTTGGATAAAAAGCTTTAACTCCTTTGCAAACACAAAATAAAACTTTAAACCTGCTAGTTCTTTAATTACATGCCTCTGTCATCTCAGCCAACTGATTATGTGAAGTTGTGTACTCTAATGCATATTGATGTGGTTTGATGTTGTTTAGTGCGATGCTTTACAGTGGCTGATGGGATTGATGGTAGATTACAGAGGATATAATAGAATGGATTACAGGAGTGTTCTGAAAAAAGTCAGAACAATATCTCTTCTCTTCCATTCTCCTCTCTGCTCTGCTTTTACATTCTATTCTAGTCTATTTTGGTGAGCTTAGGGTAAGCAGAGTGGGTAACAAATGATTAGATTTAGTAGGTTGGTCAGATATGAAGTTGAGGACCGAAAAGGTTTCCCAATCCACCCCCGGTTGAATGTTTACTTGTTTCAAAGCTACATCTCTAAAGGTTTCATTATTTTATGATGTGAGAGCATTTACTTGTTTGTGTCTTCCAGTTCCATGCGAGTGAATTGCACAAGCTTTGAAGAATTCAAATATTTGGGATTTTAAGGGTGGAATATGTTTATCTAAGGTGTTACCTTTCCTCACTAAAATCCCTTAAGTGCAATAAGATTTTAACCAGGGATGCGTCCAGATTTTTTTTTTCCATTTCAGCCAGAGAAGTATGAAATGTTTGTCTGCAGCTCCTAAAAATAATTTAGCATGTCAGCATTTTCCTTAAAACAGTCCCGATAATACCTAACCTAATTCACCAAAAAAGTCTTGCCGATGAAGTTGTTCTTTGTGAGACTGCATGAAAATACTCAGCCTTGAAATATTTTCCTGAAAGCAATGGCTGGTATCATGCAGAAATGTTTAACATGCCCATCCAAGGAGGCTGAGCTGTAGTTTTAAGAGCCGTTGTGTTTCCACTGCATAAGTGTTTAGCCTTTGTAAGTGTGTAAGACTTGTACTTGAAAAGAAATGCCCCAGAGATATGGTTCGATTCCAAATAATGACATAGGAGAACAGGACAAGCCATTACCAGTGCGGTTCAACCCTCTCTTTCAGCTTCTTGGCCATTAGCCTGATTTTTCCTTGGTTATTATTATTTTTTTAATCTCCTTTCCCTTCCTGTTAAGTTTTACTCTTACTGTAGGTTGACAGCCTGTGTTTTAACATAATATGATAATTTGATTGGTGTTGCATGAACATCAAAGGCAGGTGCTGCAGACTTCAGGATGTGGGGGAAGGAGGGAGGGAATCTTCACTTCTCCAAGCTGAGGCAGAGTGCAGTTAGGATGGAAAGACAATGACTGAACCCAATGACGTTACTTGATACAGTATCTTTTATCTGAAGTAGGCTATTATTTAGCAACAACTCAAAATGTCCATTGTCATTTTCTACCATATCAACCTTAAACCATAATTATTTAAATATTAGCATTCAATTATCAGTTGTTAGAATTATCCGTCATCCTCAAAAGTTTAAGCCTCACTGTTTTTCTTAAAATTTCTTAATAGATAATATGTGAGATTTTTTTTTTCAGTAATACATAGCTGTCAAGTAGTTTTTTTCTGCAATATCTATGATTTTTTTTTTCTAGTGGACTGTTGATTGGGAAAGTAATGAACCTTTGCATTGATGATGACTATCGCAATTGATTTTACCCTGATATATTTGGTGAAAATGTTACACAAAGCATCTTAAAAGGTCCTAAACAGAGCTCTTCATACAAGGACACTATGTATACAAATGAACATTGGTCCAAGTTATGAGAGGTTTGTTAATGTCTAATGTAAGTAAACAGTGGAGCTAAACAGGCCTGTGATTTGCAATGAGGTGTGAAAGATATGGTACAGTAGGGAATTTATTTTTATTAACAAACAACCACTGATGCTCAAACAACTGGTGTAGGCCTATGCTGGCCTGGTGCTCCATCTGAGTGACAGCTTTTAATTAATGGCCTTGTAAAAGGAAACCCAGGCGGGCCCTCTCTTCCATAGGCCGGCGGAATGAGGCACCCAGTGTTTGGGATGGTTTATTAATGCTTTGACTGGTTAGCCCAGGGTAAAAAGGACAATTAGCATTATCCGCTGCCATATGCTGCCCATTGAGACTCAGACAGAGGCAAAAGACAAAAGCCCGGGCTCCTGTGTGAGGCTAACCTGGGATCACCGCGGAAGTACCATCAACCCTGGTCACATGTGTGAGCCAGAATACCCACGAGAGCACCACCCCTCCCAGAGTGCTTTAATTACACACCCAGACGACAACACGCTGGAGTGCTGCTCACTCAGCAAAACCCAACGGCCCTCAGTGTCAGTTAAGCTGACTGAGTTCTGCATTGATATTATGTTCACGTGTGTGTGTGTGTGTGCGTGTGTGTGCGAGTGATTGAATTGAATTTGTATAGTTCGGTTGCACTGCATATTTCCCATCAGCGCTCTGTCATAAACTGACAAAACAACCTCAGCAAGTAAACAACCTTTCTGGCCATCATCACATCCACGGGCGTTAGAGATCATTCTTTGAAGTGCGAGCTGTCTCACTGCCAACATCTGAGTGTGATGTCGGGTCATTAACTGAGGAATTTATCTTGCAAGTGAACAGAGAATGGGCTGGAAACGGGCAGGTGGGATCTAGTTGGCAGGTCTGGCTCCGATTAGTGCTACATGCTGATGGGGAATAGTCCTGTCTGTGGGGTAGAGAATTTGTTCAATCCTTCACTCCCTTCTTCTCTCCTCTGTGCTCTGTCTTTCCCTCTCACCCTCTCTCCCTCCATCTGGAGTGGATGAAGTCAGAGACCACATCACTGGTGTTTGGCCTCCAGTCCCTTTGATCCTCCCGCCTAGCTTGGCACACACACAGCTGTACAACAGCATGCCCATTGTGCTTCTCCTTTCACTCTGCCGCCAGCTTGCAGGTACAAATATAATAAAGAAAGCAAAGCGGCCTCCTATTTGATTTCTGCCTCTCTGGGCATGCTGTAATTTGCCAGGCATTTATTGTACGCATGTGAGCGGGTGTCATTGTACTTCCATTAGAAGTTGTGATGATCTGAAATGCAAATACCCGCGATAATCCACTCCTCCCTCCATGAGCTTGGTTGGTTTTGTCATTAAAGTGTGTGTATGTGCGTGTGTTTTGTGTGTTTTTGGGGCTGTATGTAACTGTGTGTGTTTCTGTGTGTGTGAGATGACATGCTTTTATGTACCATATTTGTTTGCGTAAGCCTGATTGTACATTGCATTTGTGTTTAAAGTGTCTACTTCACAGCAGTTAAGATGCGAGAGCTGACAGATTAAACTAGATTTTATAGGCTTCAGCATCAATTTACTTGAGAATATGATGTGGTAGAGAAATGCCTCTTCACCGTGCACAACCATCTGAAAGAATACTCACTTGGATAGATCCCAGAATGCTTCAGTGTCTGGCGGACCATATGCTGTCTCGCTAATAATGTTTATTTTTGTACGGCAGGTGTACGCACCATCTCCGAACTCGGAAGACTTCAACAGAGATTCACCTTCCTACTCCTCTCCTAAGCCCTCCAGCAGTATGTTTGCAAGCACTTTCTTTGGTGAGTAAGTTCAGATGCAAGTTTGCCCGACCGCTCTGACTGTTTTGGATTCGCTCGAGAAAGTATTATCTGGCGCTGCAGTTAAATAGGATTGGGAATCACCAGAGAGCTTGGACTACCATATAATCATATTGTGATATGCAACTTTTTTTTTCAAAACTGAGAAATTTCTATTTTCTGTTTGTTTTGTTTTGGGTCAGTAAAAAGTCATGAATCATTGACTGGATGAAATGTAAGTCCATCTAGACTTTCAAGCTGCTTTTCAATGACCACTGCATCATGGTTTGGTCTTTCAAAAATTGCCCTCAAATATGAACAAAATATATTCTTGGCATCAGTTTACTGACATAATATTTGTGGCAAATAATGCTCACTTTTATCAGTCCTGAAACCACAATGAAATGCTATACCATTTTACATTGATGTTACCAGACAGATTCAATTGTTCCAGCAGCGTTTAGCAATGTTACGGCTGTGTGCAGTCTGTATTTCTATGTGTGGAGTGTGAGTCCCGGATGAAGACAGAATAGCAGACCTCTCCGTTACCCTTAGCATAGTGTTATCTCAGCTGTGTTCAGGACAACGATCATATTTCAGTCCCAAAAACAAAAAAAAAGTACTCCTCAGATGACTCCGAGATAAGGGCAGAGAGGGAGGTTAGCTGAAGTTGGCAGTCGAGACTAAACTACATGTTCTGGATTGCTTTGTGTGGCATTGAATTATGACTTTATTTATTTTATGTAACTTCTCCAGGACTGATCTCTGACGAACTGATCTCTGTTTATGATTAGATGGGACCCACAATTCCTCCGACCCGTGGAACTCGTCCAATGGGATCAGTCAGCCCAGCTATAGTGGAATGCTGGGAGGATCTTCATCTCACATGCCACAGTCAGGAAACTACAGCAACCTGCACTCACACGACCGCCTGGTAAGCAGCTCAGCCGGTGATACCAACACAATAGAAAAAAATAATTAAAATCAAAGTTTAATCCTAATTCTATTCTGCCAGCACACTAGAGATGTCTAATGTGTGGTCAGCATGTAGATCTTCTTTAGCCCTGCCCTCCAACACACACAGCACAGAGTGGGTGTGCGCTTCTTATGTTGCTGTCTGGTTATTATCAGTGAAGGCACCGCTGACCCTCTGTGTATCAGTGTTTGATCTGCTCTCGTCTGCCTGCCTGCCGCAACTGACTGGGCATCACAGGGAGCCTGCAGATGCTGCCTGCCCAAAACCCTCTCTCTGTCTCTGTTCCACTTTCTAATAACCTTTCCTTCATCATGGGCTGGGAAATGGAAGAGTCCCTCACAATGTCAAAGGCGAAACCCTTGTACATTTAATTCAGAGGATAAATGAGAACATCGCTGACGAACCCCCTCTTTCTCACACACATACATACACATTTGTGACTTCAAAATCTATTTCTTTCAGAATTACCCTGCACACTCAGTCTCTCCGGACATCAATGCCAGTCTTCCTCCCATGTCCAGCTTCCATCGAAGCAACGCCAGCACTTCACCATTCGTCACCGCAACGCACACCCCGTCCGTCAACGCCGCCGATGGGGTCATGGGTACGTTCTCATGTTGATAGTCAGCTACCTGCTCAGAGTGTATCGATTAATCGTAATCAGTGCTGAACGTCCGGTCTTTAAAGGTAGCGGGCCGGGCGGTTGGACAGCTGCTTTGTGCACCGTGACTGCTCTTCATTTGTCTGAGTTTTCTGTTACAAAGATCCCCTCTCTCTGTTTTTTTAGCTGCTCCAAATCGGGGGAACGCCACTGGAAGCTCGCAGACTGGAGATGCACTGGGCAAGGCTTTAGCCTCGGTGAGTCACACCCCGACATTCAACTGGGAATTCAATCCGTCTCGCCATACATTCCTGATGGAAGTGAATTAAAGGAGATTTGGATTTTTTTTTAAAAACAGTTGGCGTCTACTGTGGATGTTGATGTAAAATTCATTCACTATCTAAAATTGCCCTCTTTCCCTGGTAGCATCAGTGTGACTTAAGTGTTTGCTACACAGAAATCTTTCTATATCCCCTCTAGGCCGGTCTCCTCTCAGGGTGCGAACCCCATGTCTACCTTCTATGCACTCGTAAGCGCAAATGCATTTTGATTTCTCTGCAAATCGAGATAGTGCATTAGAATAATGGCCCACTTCTGCCTCTAAAGAAGGTGACCTCAGTGGTCATGCTGGGAATTAAGTGCTATACTGAATGCTGATTAAAAAAAGCCCAGAGGATATGTTTGTAGTTGTTTTTTGGCCTAAGCCTGGATAATTGTGGGCTTAAACTAAGAGTATTCAAGAAAGGGAATTGTACATTAAAAATACTCTTAAAGCCAATGGATTACACTCTAGTTTGGAAAATCAACCCTTGATATCTGTGACATCTTGTAATGCATCTCTGTGAGTGTTTAACTTGCTCTGGCTCACAAAGTTTCATAGGAGCAAGAAGTTACACACACATGGATGGAGAGCTAGAATTTCAGTCTCGATTCTGTACAAGTATGCCCTGCAGCTCTCTATTGTATGATAATTAGAGTAAAAAAAGCAGTATTTAATAATCCGCTGTCAGATGGCCACAAGGATCACAGCACATTGTCTAATCTGGGAACGAGAATTGTCTCTCCCTCCTGTAAGCTTTAACTAGCACAGTATGGATGAGAAGAAGCATTCACTCTTTGATTTTCACTCTTTGGGTAGATTTGCCAGCTGAATGAAAATTTATATTTGATAGAGAAACCATCCACTGGTTTCACATTTAACCTTGAACTTCATACTAGTTGAACACTTGAAATGTATGCTGTTTTAAGACTGTGACATGGAAGTGGACAAGGAACACAGCATGGAGGCTCGGGGCTCAGCACTGGGAACTTGGGGGTCTTTGAATTGAGAACAAAAATGTCAGTATCTCGAATCATATAGAACTGTAGAAAGCTCACTTATCTAGAAGTTAGAGTAGCTTGATGGGCATTCCTTATCTTACCTCTGCAGTTCCCTTCACAGCTCCCTACTGTCTGATTGGAATAAAGTCTTTTCTCAGGACTGCATTTGTATGTCTGTCTTTCCATATGCCAGATTAGGCCTTCGTCTTACATTCTTTTACTTTCTCTTTTATTATTTCAACATAATGTTATTAAATAGTGTTTAACATGCTACACACTCTGGTACTTGATATGGCAAGAATCCGAAAAAAAATTGTCTAGCAAACTGAAGTCCAATAAGACACTTTTTCTTTAAAAAAATTAATTGTAGCGCAAACTGATGCATAAAAGTGTAATGGGTTTACATTTGAGAGGTAGACTGCTTACTGGTGTAAACCCAAAATATAAAAGTGGGGGGATGATAATCACAAATTAAGTCTTTTTATATTTGCAGACTCAATTCTATTAGCATGACAAAGCTGGAGTGAAATGGACACGGTTGGGCTGGGGGGGGGGGGGGGGCACAGGGGAGTTTATAACTGCTGTGGCTCAACTCCACGGGCCCCCCTTTGTAGGGCTTTTGTTCTCCGCCCTTTTAAATTGGCCGTGCTTATTGGCCCCATGCCACCTGCGGGAGCGTAACTGATGATGAGGCGGAGCTTCATTTATTCCAGTAAAATGAGCCGTGTTCCACTTTGAATACGGCGCCAGTAGCCAATGAGGGAAAAGAATAGAAAGTCATATATTGTTGGGTCAGAAGTCACGGTTATAAACGGCTTGCTTTTGAGAAACGAAAGAAATATTTGGAGATTTGTTTTGAGTCTTATTGGTTTCCGACACACTTGTGATCACACTATTAATCCTCTTTAGTTTTCAGCTGAATTGAGTGTCTGAGAGTAAAAATGCTGAGCAGAGAGAAACACTATGGTCTAAGAGTGTAGAAAAGCATGGATAGCCATTCCATCCGTCCCTTTAGAGCACAGCCATCCCTCCTACACACTCAGTGAACCACTACAACCAAACCTCTAGCCTGATTCTCCAAGTTGATTGAAACACTAAAGCCCAGAGATCAAGATTGAATAAGGAGATTATTGATAATGAGTGCATTCTATCATCCCCACAGAAGTCAAATGGTTTCCTGCAAGCTCAATTTGATCTTAACTTGGAAGAGAAATCTCTGTGGATCGGCTGTTTTTTTCTCGGCTAATTAGTCAGGATCCACCCCTAATACCCTGGGTTCTCTGAGACATGTTCCATTATGGCACAATATCCTCTTATTAAAGGGGAAAAATCAGGGACGTGTTTGTGCTTTAATCCAGCATTTGTTTAAACAAATGAAATCCCTGTGGAAGTTTTGAAGACATAATCTCCCCATTCTCTGCTCTTGTGATTGACATGTCATCCTAAAACTCAACGACCTTAGTGTAACCTTTCAGGGGATGCACTGAAAGGTTACACTTCCTCTGAATTGTCCATTATTTGATTAGGAAAGATGAACTAAATGAAACTATTTTGTGGCATCATGCAGCAAACCAAGACATTTTCTGCACTAGGGTGGCAAGAATTGGTAAGAATTCAGAGACACAGTAAAATGTCCCTCTTTTGAAATACAGTTTTTTAATGTTCAGTTTCAATACTGATTTTCAATACTGAGTTTCAATGGAAACCCTGAGAGGCAGGAGAAAACCTGACTTACCGAAACTGTAAAACTGTAAAAAAACAGATTCAAATGTCAAGTCAAATGTCATTGATCACACACAAATTCAGAACACAATTCGGATTCAGTTGTCTGGTGGCACAAATCTCACCCCATAATTCTACGATATCTCAGGCAAACTGGAATCCAGTCAGACAGTTTATCAGATGGTTGTATAGCAGTCACTGTTTTGTCAGCTGTATTACATTTTTGTACATTCTCTTTGTTGCAGCTAGCCAGAGAAATGTGTGAAAAAACAGACTGACTAGATGATGGGAGTAGATACAGTGCAAGATAAAAGTACAGTATATCAAAGTGAATATTGTGTATGATTCAACTGTTAGAGGGTCATATGTATGCCCTGAACATTTTTATAGCATCCCTGGTAGTAAAATCCTCATAAGTGATGAGCCAGTTTTGGCTGGAAGATGGTATATATATATGATATATATAGGGTTGCTTGTGGTGCCTTAATGATGAATCTCTCTCTCTCTTTCCCCTATCTCTCCATCCACCTCTCTCTTCCTCTCTGTTCCCATAGATTTACTCACCTGACCACACTAGCAGTAGTTTCCCATCCAACCCGTCGACACCTGTAGGCTCTCCTTCGCCCCTGACCGCCACAGCAGGTGCTGCCTCAGCAGGTACAGTGGTGACTGCTGCCGGCACCCCGTCTGGAAGGGCAGGTACGGCATCAATCTCTGGATTTTTAACTTACACACACCTCATACACCCACGCCGGATACCTGGTTGTAGAGTGGAACATGCACTTCATTATAAATGCTTTAAACATGCTTATTTTTATAGGCAGAGGGCCAGTGGCACAGACATGTATCAGATTGTGTCAGGAGTAGGCTTTGACCTGGAATAGCTAAGATAATTAAGAGGCTTTCATGAACATGACTTTAATTTAATTACTTCAAGACTATGTAGTGCATTAGTTGGATTAATCAAAGACTAAGCAGAGTTAAGTTTGGAAAGTTTCCTTAAAACTTAATTTATTACCGGTTTTAGTCATGGAGTAGCTCAGTAGCTAGAGTTAAATTGGTTAAATCCAGACTATGCTTAATCTCAGACATGTCAATTAGCACCATTTTTAAGTGAATCCATTCTAAAGGCACTTTAGTTTAGTCTAGGACTAGACTTTATGCATATCCATTCAAACAGCCCTATCAGTGCCATTACTAGGTAAAGCTTATCTAAGAGTTTTAACAAGTACTTGAAATTCTTAAAAATGCCAGAATTGTGATTGAGCGGAGTAGTAGTGCTAGAGGCATAAATTCAGCGGATCAACTTTATTCTGACCCAGAAAATACAGCGTACTGTAGAATATACCTGAGGTGCTGGTACAGTGTCCACAACATGGGCCTGTTTTCATGGTCGGTAGAGCTGCTCTAGATAGTCTCATGGTGACATCACAGATTAGTCTTGGCTCTCAGGTTTCTCGCTCAGACTTGTTCATGATCATAAATCTAGACTGAACTGACAAATGCTCTTGGAATAACTTACCTTAGACTGGATTTTTGCTTTAAAAGTGACAGAAACAAAAGTTTAATGACAACCACTGGAGACTGGGGACAATGTAAATGAAATTGACTGGAGTTGTGGCCTGTGGGGTGCTTGAGTTTTTTGACAATTAACTTTGAAAGTTTTTGAAAAGGTCTTGAATTTCACCATTAAAAAGCTGTAAAGATTATGTTTTTGCATGATGGTTATCTAAGTCTTTATGGCTGATAACACACATTGCCTCATGGCAACTGTTGGTGTGGTCCAGACAGAAGAGGCCCTACTTTGTGATAAGACATCATGTTGTTGAAAAGATTTGAGGGAGTAGCGTTGATATTACATAATCCTGTTTTTACAGACAAGTGCTCAACAGTTTGCATTTTTGGACAGACAACCCTCCTTATGAGTTTTATTCGTTTGGCGTGACAGATGCAGTGAAGAAAGACAGGAAAGTAGTGAACAATGCATATCCATACAGTTGAGAGAACATGTTAGTTGCCACCAGAACACCTGAGGAAGTTTCCGTTTCTGACATATTGGGGTTTCAAGGACAGTAAAAGAGCTAGGTGAGAGAAGAATATTGAAGTTGCCAAACATGTTTACAGAAGCTAGGGAGAAATGGAGCGTGAGTGCAGGGGGAGAGAGTGAGGGAAAGCCCAGCGTGTTGTTTTTGCGGGCAGTTGTGTCATGTGTGGTAATGTATTGGCGACAGCTGTCTGTGCGTATGCCCCCCTCATCCTCAGCTGTTGCCCTGGCCCATGGACAGCTGTTACCCCCCCACAGACCAGGCTGCAAAAGGCCTCATTTATCTGCCGGTGGAGGGGGGTGGGGTGGCTGTGACTCAGCTGATGAGGAAGACGATGACGGCCTCACACGGGGAGATCCCCTCTCTCCACCTATTTACAGTAACTCGCAGCCAGGCTTGATAGCAGTATGCCACACCGGACAGGAGAACAGCAGAATTGCTCAAACCATTTACAGGCTGGGTTGTCATTTCATATATCCAGAAATTGAAATAGATATTATTATATGTGCTGTTAAATATATTAGTATTTCTCATCGATCTCTGTTAAGTTTTTACAATAGAAAAATCTCCATTTGTTCATATGCAAGTTCACTTGAAAGGATATTCTTTCACTAGTTGTTTGTGTTTTGTGATCTATTTCACAATTATGCATCTGGAGTTTGAAAAAGGACTATTCTTTGAAATTGGCACAAAATTTGGCATCCTGTTGATGCAAACCACAAAATCCATTCATCATTAGGATTACACCAATGCACAGCACATTACTCAAGGCTGGTTTGTTCAATTAGCCCTCTCTAGTGCACGTGGGGACCAGAGCCCCAGGCTAATTTTTCATAGCAGCCAGCCAGTGGAGGCTTATGAGGAGTTCCTGTCTGATTCACGCCTGGGAGAAAGCTGAGGCAGAACAGAGACTTTCTCATTTCCTCTTCCAAAGTAACTTTTAATAGCTTGTTAATTAAAGTCTGCTTTTTCTAAGGCTGTGTGTGTAAAGAAACATGAAAACTCAAGTATAGAAGAGTGTGGCAGTGTAGAGAGACATTCTTCGGAAAGTCCTTTTCTAAACAGTTCCCAGAGCTCAAGGGAGATGTAATCTTTGTGTTTGTTAGAAACATACAATTTGCTAACATTAGGTTCCTGCTCTCTCTCTCACTCTTGTCTTGCTGTCTTTGAAATACTGAAATATCCTTTTAGGGGAGATGTTAGAGAAAAGAGTCCCACAGTCAGTGTTCTCAAAATGCATCCCTGAATGCTACTAAAAATAAATATCCTAGTTGCTAAGATGCTAGTTGCTAGGTTTACATACTTGCTTAGCTTAGTGGTCTGTTGAAAGGTTGAGATGTACAGACACTCTAAAACTGTGATAGTCTTCAAAGGAATTCCTGGTGTTTTCTTGTTTAACACTAGCTAGACGCATGTTTGTAAGATAATATATTTAAGCTGTCATGTTGTTTGCTATAAAATGAAATCAGTAAGTAAAACCTCTTTTGAAAACCGAGGTGTTACATTCAGTGGTTTGGTATGTGTTTGATCTGACCAAGTACGCCTTGATATTTATGAATAATTCTCAGTAAATGGCATTATGAGTAAGAATGCCACATCAGTCTCTTCAAAGATGGGACTCAGAATGTAATCTTGCCCTTTGTAGCTTTTTAAGTTACTCATGGAAATAACAATGAAGACAATCTTTTCTCCCAGGCAACTCCAGTAGAAATGATTCCCTATGCCTGGTCTACATTTTTTGTTTGGCTTGCTACTCCTATGTGCAATGAAGAACTGTACTGACAATGAGTTTTAAGAATTGGCCTAAATGAAAAAGAGATAGCCAAAACAAAGTCCCCATCTGCAGCTTGTGCTCTGGTGGACTCCATTTACCAGGATGTAGGTTTGGCCTCCTTCCACCATAATAGACAGCAGACAGCGCTGAGCTGGAAAGGTCCACAAACACCACCTCATGTAAATAACCTGGAAGGGTTCATTATTGTCAAAGTCCATTAAGGATATTTGATTGTATAACGCATTACCTCCTGTTGCACATTGTTTGTTTGGCAGGATGAAAGTGTGCTTCAGAAAAAGGAAAGATGAAATGTATTGGAATTGGAAATGTGATGAGCAGATGTGGATTCCTTTTCTCTCACACTAATTTACACCAGATCAAATCAAGATGATTTACTTTTCTATATACTACACAGAGCTGTAAATGAACTTTTTGGCTCACACAAAAGCTTAAAAATCCACTCAGAACCTCTGCCGACCAAAGGTAAATTATAACCACTAGTATTTAGTGTAAAGCTGCTTGAATTTCTCCATATTTAGGCCTGCACAGGCACACTGTCCTAACACTCATAAAAACAATAGGGCCTCACAATCCATTGGCAAATTCCATTTTATACAGTAGACCTTTACAGTTGTGGGACTTTTTACAGCTGTTCCCTTGAAGTTATCACTTTATGATAACAAAACTATACCCTCTAATGCTGCTCAAACTGACCCCTGATTGTATAGGCCTACCATTCCTTGTGGATGTGTGATACGTTTCAAACTTCAACACCAACAATCATTGACAAGTGTTCAGAAATTAGAGAATAGCCAAGAGAGTATTCAGTATTCAGCTGAGGCCCACAGCAGTTTGCAGTGTTTTCTCAGTGTAGAAGGTTCTCTAACTACATTCAGTCATGACAGAGCCAGCAGGGATTGGCCATTGATGTTGATGGGAAGCAGACTCATCATCTTAATTATTCATAGGAAAAATACAAAGTTAAATGAAATACAAGTGTCTATTTGTGTTCAAAGATGTGTTGAGTTTTCCTACAAATTATTTTTCTCTGGAAATGATTTGAAAAGATGAGTAATCAAAGTGGCTGTTAAAATTGAAAGGATAATCCCTCACTTCCAATTTTTACCGTAATTTAACAGATGGTAGCTGTTAATTTCAAATCCTGCGGTGCCAGAGTGTATTTTTATATGCTGATTGAAATTATTTAAACACACTTTGATGCCTTAAGCTTTAGATCAGATTCATTATACTGTTGATTATCAATGATGTCCAGTCTTGGATATGAAATGGGTTTGACCTTAATTAATCAAGGTATGAATTTGATCTGTTCAACATCTGTTTGGACTTTTATAATGCTCTGTTGAATTTTGGAGAGGAAGTCAACATAGATTGATTCTCTGTGTCTCTTTTGGCCTAGATGATTTGGCAAGTGTGGAAGGCTGTTGGACTCATGTTATGCTAAAACTCTTGGTATGTGATTGACTGCCTGGGATGCCAGTATCGCATTAATCTAATCAGATGAGGTTCAGATCTGTAGATCAGGATGGCCACCTGTTTAACCGCACTGCATTTTTGATCACTCTGATGTATTACAGAGCCTCAAACTGTCCAGGAAGAAGGAAGTGTCAAGGATAGCCAGCGTCTTATCAGCTCTTATCAGTGCTCATATTGTTCCCCGGCCTTTCTTAGCTGTGAGCTCATTAATGAGCGGATGTAGAGTACGTCCCAGAGTGGAAGTGGGCGTTTGACTATTCCTCCACTGGCTCATGTGTCAGGATGCGGTCCAGTCATCAGGAAGTGATGCAGTTGAGCCTTAAAGATAAAAATACCTCAATAGAGCAACAAGAAACCAGAAAATCAGGATGTCAGTGCGTTATGACTGCGTGTTATGCTGTGTGTCAGGTAGCCTTTGTGTCAATGTACCCAGTGGAGCAGGGTAAAGCTCTCAGCCACGTTGTTATGAAAGTGAATCAGCTGTGTTACGTTGCTAATGGTGATTGCCCCCCCCCCCCCCCCCCTCTCTCTCTCATCAGGTACTAACCAGTGGCCCCGTGCTGGTGGACAGACCCCCTCCTCCCCAAATTACGACAACTCCCTTCACTCACTGGTAAGCCCCGCAGCCTCCTCACTCTTCCAATACACACACACTCTTTCATGGATGCTTACAGTAGATAGGTTACCCATGGAGGGCAGAGCTTGCATTACAGGGAGATTCCTGTCTGACAAATGTTGTTGAGAAAGGTGGGGGCAGAGGGATACCAAAACTGAACAATACCTGTCCCTTGGGGTGTGCCCAGCCATCTGTCCTCCACTCTGCGGGCCAGGGTGGGGATGACAGTTGGGGGCTAGGGCTGGAGTGAAGGGGGCTGGCAGAGGGGATTGGCAGCTGTTGTGCTGAACCGCTGCTCCAGGATTCCTGTGCTGCCTTGCCACCAGAGCCCCAGTCTGGGATCACCTTTCATCCAACATACGACCTGATGCACATGTCATGTGTTCACATTATCTGGTGTGGGGATTAAATATTTACCCACAATGTTTTAAATTTAATGTTAGTAACCTTCACTTCAAAACAGTGTTACAAGGGGCTTTAAAAGATTACTAAAACTGTAGAAATAAAAAAAAAAAATACAAAAGGGTGTATGTACAGAATAATTAAAAGCATGGATCACAATTTCCAGGTAATTAAAAGCAGAAAAAACAAAAACTAATTTTGGATGTAGAAAACATGACTGCACCACTGTCGTAACATGTTTGTTCAGGCTCAAATAGGAATCAAAATGACTCCAAGATTCCTACAGTTTGAATATATATTAGCAGAGATCAGGCCAAGATGGTTATGAATTGGAGCACTAACAAGATGAGGCCCAATTATGATAACTTAAGACTTATCTGTATTAATTTGTAAGAAATTAAGAGATATCCATCTTTGCATATCCAATTGCATGATATCAATTGGGTTTACCGAAAACACATTACAATGGAAACTAATATTATGTTTGCAAGGGTAGCATATATATACTATATGGAGAAAAGTATTGGACCCAGAATAGATCCCTGGGGGACACCACAGGCAACTTTTGCCAATGACGACATGCACTCCAACAGAGAAATAACAAATATAAAGTTACATCCTGCAGACAGGAGGATGGCTATGACTTGAGCGGCTGGGGTGATCTGTGTTTTAACATTTGCAATTTTGTTTGCAAAGATACTTAAAAATTCATTACATTTCTCAGAAGAAGATTGTATTGTACTGTATTGCCACTAGAGAGAGCATCTGTGGTACAGCTAATAACATTAAAAACTACCGTTGAAGTTTGACGAGAGAGGATTTGTTCGCTTTTCTCAGCTTAAAATGTTGAAAACTTGAGGACAGTCGATTAAACAAATGAATTGATGCACGTAAGCTCACAGAAAACTTCTAATTAAAACAAGCTCAGCAAATTTGGGAACCAATGGTGTAAACAAACTTTTGTGCCATGGATGTGATGTAACGGATGTGACCTTTGTATACCACTTCCTAGTAAAGCCAAAGTGGGAGGAGAGACTGAAGTAAGAGTTGTTATTAGTCGTCTCAAACAAGAAAACATTTTCATCCTTACAAAGTGATTGGTCAACAGCTGTCTGTTTCTTTCCAAATTCTGCCTTTCTTTTTCTGTCTATGCCTTTTCACAGACAATCTCTGTCCACACTCTTATTTCTGGTGTTTCATAGATTGATCTTTTTTCATAATCCTGTCTTATTCCTATTTGACTTTGCCAGAAAAACAGAGTTCATCAGCAGCTACATGAGCATCTCCAGGATGCCATGTCTTTCTTGAAGGATGTCTGCGAGGTACTCCTGCCCTTCAGATAGAGCCTTTCTCATCTCGTGTTCCATGTGTCTTCGCATCCTTCATTTTGTTTCCTCCCACAAGCTTGACTTCCAATCCACATTCCTCACAGTGAAATGCCGTTTAACTCATTTTTTTCTATTATTTTTGTCGCCATATTTTTCATGTTGGTTATTTCTATTTTGCCATTCCAGCTTGCAGTAATCAGCTTAGGCGTAGAAAATGTTTAATTCTAAATTCATTGTTAAAGTACTCCAAGTGGCTGCAGTGCATCCGTCCATTTTTCAGTTGGACACAAACAAGGGCATTTGTTGTCTTTGAGAACACTGTAACCACGCACCTCAAGTTGAAATGGCTCCGTTCTTGCATATGGATTGTCTTTATCTTATGTTTCAGATGTTTTTTTTTTTCTTTTTCAAGTCCACACCATACAATCAGTGTTCTCAATTTTTGTCCTAATGTGCTTATACTAAGCTGCTCTGTCCTTCTTTCCTCTCTTCTCCCTCTCCCTAACCCTTCACTCTTCAATCCCCCTGGTCCTCCCAGTCTCGAATGGAGGATCGTCTGGACAGACTGGATGATGCAATCCTTGTTCTGCGGAACCATGCAGTGGGCTCCACCGCCAGTCTGCCCAGCGACATACACACTCTGCTGGGACAAGCACAAAATGGGCCAATAGCAGCCATTGGAGCAAACTTCCCTGCCTCTGCATTGGTTCCAAGTCGGACAGCAGCGTTGGTATGAGAACTTCACAGAAGTATTTTGGATTATGAATATTTTATGTATTTAGGATATTGCATCTAATAAGTGTTAAGATTTAAAGGGTAAAGGGTAAAAAAACACATTTCTTCGGTCTAAGCAAACACACTTATTGTTGCATCTAACTTTTCCAAATTCCCCATACAACATGCCTCGGCCACCTGTTCAAAATGGGTCCGCTGCCATGTGTAGAAACTAAGACATTTTCCTCATAGAGCAGTTGAATTTATGCTGACATATTTTCCATAAGTGTAATGGCTGGCCTAAGGCCCCCCCTTGTCATGAGAAAGGCAGTATACACAAGGGTGAAAGAGAAATGAGAAAAACAGGCATAATGGAGCGAAGTTTTGCTTTGGTGTGGAAAGTGTTTGTATGTTGCGCTCCTTTTAGAGTTAAAGACTAAGCCTCTTGAGGAACAGGGGAACGCAGGTCTCAATATAAATCACGATGTGTTCACCCATCCTCCATCGGAGTTATTTCATTTTAAAGAGCCTGGAGATTTGAACACATCTGTAGTGGAAATTAAAATGGGGCGGCTATTCCTACAGTAATCCTTAGGTGTTGGGAAAAAATTTGGGTCAGTTTTTAAAAAAGAATTCTGAATGGGTGGGGGTTTAGATTACTTATCATTTTACAGATAACGGGTGCACTCAGGCAGAAATGGCAGAGGGAAAAGTCAGAGGTAAGGCAACATAAACACATTTCAACCAATTCTTTTTGTGATTAAGATTTTTTATTCCTTTTCATGAATTTCTTGGTCCTCCACTATCTGATTAGGTTAGATCCAGATCCAGATTTTAGATCCAGACGTTTTCCAAAATGTATAACTGATTTTCAGTATCAGTTATCACAACCTCAGACATTCACACTGACCAATTTAGCAAGTGGTTAATTTAAAGAAATTGGATTCCAGTGAAAATATTTTCCATTAACTGTGCCCAATTATTGAAATTGTAAAAAAGCATTTGAACCACAAATTAGACTGTAGAAAGTAATTTAGATTATCTGTACATATTTGTTTCATATTTTGATTTGGACTGACATTTTAGTGTTAATCATGCCAAAATATTTAACTTTCACACATAAAAGTAAAATCCTTTGCTGGCAAGATTATCAAAGTTGTGCTGTATTTTCCTTGCACCACTTATTGGGATTTGGTATCTCTCTTTCTGGCCGACTGCCTCTTGTCCCCTCTGCCAACAATAATTTATATTAAATACAGAGTTGTTAATGTTTCCAGTTTGTTATTGTTGCCCATCTCGCAGCACAGGGAAGATAATATCTGCAGGCACTGTGTGTTATCTGTCATGGTGTGTTTTGATACTGGTGCTGTGGTCCTTGGATCGTTCAGGGAAGCGCGTTTTTCCCCTTAACAAAAGCACTTTTTGTGGTTGATCCAAAGAGTCAGACTTGATGTATTTGTTACAGAGCTTTGGGTTATGGCAGCGATGTTGACAGACTGCAACTGTGAGAGAGAACATACTGTGTCTGCGTTAACACAGCACTTCCTGTGTGGGAAGAGGATCCTCAGACGGGGTCCTCAAGGGGGCTCCTCAGACAGGGCTCCTCAGACGGGGCTCACCAGCCTCAGCACAGCACAACCACAGGCTTTTACTCTGGCTGAACACCCACCCCCTTTTCATTGCCTCTTTTTAACAACCCAGGAAATCTGAATCGTTGGAAACGTGTGTCTGAACCCGCGGCCTCCACCCAAATAGAGGGTCCTCAGCTGTATGGTAATCAGGCCCAGCCATGAAAATGGCAGCGTTCTTCCCTCGCCAGAGCCCCGGCCTCCCTCCTCCTCCTCCAGACAAAGACTTGTTTGGACACCTGTTGAGAGCGCAGCAAAGATTAGCGTAGCGCTGAGGAAGGGGAGGGTCTCGGGGTAGCGGGGTTAACAGAGGCCAACAGTGACTGGGGATCACATTCCATAAGAAAAGGGGAAGACACCACCACACACACACACACACACACACACACACACACACACACCCCTCAGTTCTGATTTCCCCGCCTTTCCTCGGTTCTCAGAGGGGAGACCAAATAGCTGGAGAACATGTGGTAAACCTCAGGAAGGAGGGGCATTGCAGTACAAGGCGGTGGGAGCTGACTGTTATAAATGTGGACGAAATAACAAGGAAATTGGCTTTGGAGTGGGTTTAGCTCGACATCTTCTGAACCAGAACACAGAAAGATTTGTTTTATATTAGACAGACATGTTGTTTATTGTGGTTAGAGTAACTGAATTACAAGTAAGTGAATTACAATGCAGCATAAACGGGGACAAAGGGAGATGTTTTCATAATGTGTTGTAAATACGTTGTTTTTTAAAACTATTACACAGGTGTCTCTTATTTTTTTGTTTTCCTCCCCTGCTTATGCATTCTACAGCAACAGATTACTGTGAAGTAAATCACCAAAGCACCTCCCAGTGTTAAGAAAGAGGGACTTGAGTGACTCATGAGACCCTGAAATTGTACTGCGATCTGTTTACTAGAAACAACTTATGTAATATGAATAGGTAAATCTCTGACAGCTTGAACATTCACTCTAGAATTTAATAACACATTTCTAAAAGTCTGACCATAAATCACTGGGCATTTACTGTTGAATAAGTGAAAATGAATTTCATCCTTGACCTCTGTGGGGACTTTGTCACGGCTCTTCAAGGCTATTCTTTCTGTTTTGAACTATGTGCCATTTCAATCTCTTAACACATCTGACTCACCAAGCGCTTCTCTCTTACTAAAAAGTACTGTTGTATGTATTGTCTAGAGCGAATGTCTTGTTCCTGTGTTGACACTGTCCTCCACTGTGTGTTGCTGCAGGGCGGAGCCCACCGTGACGACGCTGCCAGCCTGAACAACAGCCATGGAGGACTGCCGGCCTCCAGCTCCACATCCACCGCAGAGCTCAACCACCAATTGGAAACCTTCAGAGGTCTGATGTCTCTCTGTCTCCACAACTAAATGAATGGCTGACATGGCATGATAAAGGCATATTGTAGTATAATGACAAGACCTTATTTAAATATGGTGTCTTACCTCTTGTCTGCCGCAGGTCTTGCTTCAAGCCTGGCTGGGCATCTGCCTGCCTCCCTGGACTTGAAGGTGGAGAACCAGGACAAAGACGACATGCACGACAACTCCTCCGATGACGTCCGGTCAGATGATGAGAGCGACAAGAGAGACATCAAGACGCCCCGCGGAGGCACCCGGACGAGGTAAGTACATGCAAACAGACTAAATATTTTCCTTGTTTAAACTAAAAGTAACTTAAAATATAGCCTTGTTTTTACAGAGTTTTCTCATGGTTTTGGCTTTCACCCACTTTAATGTATTGAGATACAACATAATATATACAGTTGGCATAAAGCAAGGATATGGGCGGAGCAGTAGGCTTCTTAGTAGAGGTCATGCCTCCCAATCGATGACATCATCAGTACAGAAATTACACAATTACATCAAAATTCCAAAGTTGGATTTGAACCACTAGGGGGAGCAACAAGCTGTGATTTTTCAGCACAAAATTAGTCATATTATTTTGAGCAGGATGACATTATAGCATGGTCAAATCCATTGATCTTCTACTAAAAAGCTGCTTTAGTGTGGATTTACTCTTGTAACCTCCCCGACTGGGTGGATGTCTCCTCCCGTCTTCAGCAGTATCAATGAAGACGAGGACCTGAACCCAGAGCAGAAGGCTGAGCGGGAGCGCGAGAGGAGGATGGCCAACAACGCCCGTGAGCGCCTAAGGGTGCGAGATATCAACGAGGCCTTCAAGGAGCTGGGTCGCATGTGCCAGCTGCACCTGAAAAGCGAGAAGCCCCAGACTAAGCTGCTCATCCTCCACCAGGCTGTGGCTGTCATACTGAGCTTGGAGCAGCAAGTTAGAGGTCAGTGGCCGCCCATAACCTACCAGTTTGACCTATGAATGGCTTCACGCTAGAGCTGTCATGATAACTGAAATTTCAATACTACTTCAGCACTGCTGCAAGACATTGAATTCAATGTTGAATTTTTAAATGTTCAATATTTCACTAAATGACTTCTGCAAGCTGAAAATTTATTCTGGTGTCACCTCCAGAGGGCGAGTAGCCTACTGAATGTGTGGATGATATGTGAATTGGAACTGGAATTGGTTATAAGAAGAAAGATTAAAATACACAGAGAGTCTGGCTTTTGACAGTGAACTGCAGCAGTTAGCAAAAAAGTCAACCTTATCAAACTGGCAACAGCATCAAACAGTCCACCTCGTCTTGAAGTGGATAAACTGGTTCCAAGAGCGAAATATGGAACTGTTTTGCTTACAGAGTCAACAAACACCCAACCGACAAATAAAAAATTTCTGTGCAAAGGTTGCTACAAAGCTGTCCAATCAAGTGTGGTGACACCAGTGTTGGGGTCGTTACTGGAAGAAAAGTAATACGTTGCACATTACTTTTCATAAAAAGTGATAAATTACTTAGTTATTACTCCAGGAGAAAAGTAATTAGTTACACTACTCGTTACATTACTTTTGTATTACAACTTAAAAGGATTGTGCTACTTGCGTTCATTTGGCCAATAAATATTGTAGACCTAAGCCCACATTATCAGCATGACAGACACAAAATCTTTCTTTAAAAAGAACAATATTGTTTTGGAGTTTTTTTGTGCATGTTTTAGCCCATTTGCTACACTGCATGCATACTTTACATTACTGCTGACCATTTTCTAAAGCATACCATACCCTCAGCACTGGGTAACACATAGCTTGATGATAATTCTTGCTTGCTGTGATATCGTAGTAGTATTGAATTATGAGATATTAAACTTAGTATTGGTCTTGAAGTCAAAATTCTGGTATCGTGACATTACTTACATTATTACAAGCTGCATTCGCTCACTCAAATGCTGTATTACTGTATCACTTGATGTTTTATAATGTTTTATGATCAAAGAATGAAGACACCTAAGCTCCCATTGATTACTAACTGATCAGAAACTAACAGAAAGGTTCGATTCCTATTTCTCTGAACCTACAGAGCGGAACTTGAATCCAAAAGCAGCCTGCCTTAAGAGAAGGGAGGAGGAGAAAGTGTCTGGGGTGTCTGGCGACGCCCAGTCCGCCCACACAGGGGTCCATCCTGGCCTCACTGACACATCCAACCCCATGGGCCACCTCTGAGTAGCAGACAGGTACGCCTCACCTCATCGGAGTCCGCATCCTCATCGTTAAATATGCAGAAATAGTCATAATCATCACAACCATAATCATACTTGCAAATTAATATGATTTGCTGTAACCTTGACGCTTAATATGGAGTATAAGATAGAGCTTGTTTTGTACCTAGTGTGATTAATTATTCGATGTTCACCTCTGATCAATATATTTCTTTCCTCCTCTCTCCAGGTCAAAGTGATCCAGATCATTTCTGTAAGATTGAGTCGGTGACCTTGCTTCCCAATGACAGACAGGACTCACAGTTTGTGACACCAATTGGAGGAGACAGACCACTTGAAGCAAAAGTACAAGGCTAACACAATCCAATCCTAAGATTGAAGAAAAACCCAGCGTCCAGCTCCCTGTGACAACAGCCAATGTCCATCAGCAAATTTCTGCCCACGAGAAAAACTTCAGCACATATCACTGTCTGCAAGAAGCGCGTTGCTTCTGAACAATCAGAGACTGTCGCAATGTCCTCCGACCGTATGTGGAAGTTGCCTTGTGCCTAAACTGAATTGACGAATGCATTGTAACAGCAATTGTTTTTTTGTTTGTCTGTTTCTTTTTTTCTATTTATTATGTTATTGAGCTATAAAGTGTATGTCTAAAGGGAAAGTTAAGTAATTTCAAAGAGAAGCATGTGGCTTTTCAGTTGATCTACAGTTTGCCAGTGTCACCAGTAAGGCTGAGCACTCCGCCCCAGTAAGTCCCGGGCTCGTCCGAGATGAGGGGGAAAATATTTAAAATATTTGGGCACTGAGACGGTAAGAGTCAAATTAATTTATTGGCCAGTTTAGAGTGATATTTATACCCAGCTGACAATGATTGTCAGCTGTGACAATGATTGTCAGCTGTGAGAGCTCAAGACTTAAGCGCCCCATTTTTAAAAAAGATTATATATTATTTATATTTATATTTTATTAATTCCGCCACGAGCCGCATCTTTAACCAAAACTACCTATGCTGTTTCTGTGTAGTTTAGATCAGTCTCCATGCTGCAGACTGAGATTAGAAGAACCTGAGCTGATTTAATGAGCTCAGCAGTTGAATAATAGGCCCTTTTTACACTAGCAAACAATATTGTCTAGCCCTAAGGTGACAGAAGAATGGCAAACTCTAGTTTTACTGAAAGGTCGACTTTAGTTGTGTTTTTTTTTCCTCTGTAGTGAGCAGTTAAAATACAGAGAGCAAACTATTTGCAAACCTTAGCATTCCCTGCATATTTTTAGTGTCTTAACAAAAGGAAAGGGGACTTCACTGCCCTTAGGTTCCTTTGCCATATAGTGTTAAATGTAAGCAATGGCATATTTTGCAGATTGTTGTCTGTTTAGCCTGACAGTTACACGCTCTAGACTTCAGCGCAGAAGTGGCTTCTTTTTGTCATTTCCCGCCACTGGCTAGTCAGAGATCGCTTAATGAAGAAGTAGTTTCAAAACGACGACCACTCTTACTCCTGGCCTGATGAACATATCACTTAATTTTCTTTCTGTTAATAACTCAAGACAGTAAGTCTCAAAAACAGTTACTCTAAGTAAAAACTAGTTATGTTTATTTGTGTTGTAACAAGTAATTTCTCTAGGCTTTCAGCATATAATGTCCAGTTTCAATTAGCAGAGAGAATTTCTAAGTTATTTTAAATGGTGTTTCCAAGCCGTGATATACTCAGTACAGTAAACCAGACTAGATATTTCAAGGATTCACATACTGTTTCATATAAAAAATAGTTGGTTTCATAGAACTGTAGTACAATAATGAACAAAAGCAGTTAACAGGATTTTCTTTTATGTTTCAAGACATTGATCATGGCTTTATTTTTTCCCTATCAGTGTGCATGCTTTATGTTTCTCCTTTATTAAGTCTTTGGTCTTAAGACTTGCTTTATATTCCATTTATTTCTTCGTATATCGTCTTCCATCATAATCTACACCTTAAACAAGGCTGCCACATTCAGAATGAATATTCTGTAAAAAGGGAAATCAATTAGAATTAAGGATGCCACACCAAGAGTTTACATTGAGGATTTATGATTTAACAACTTTGTTTTTGTGGAAAAACCTAAACAACTATTGTGTATTCTCTGACTGCATGTGGCCTTGTTCTTCATTTCAGTATTCATGAGCTTGTATTCATGTTGGCAGTCTTTGATTGAGGGATATAACGTATGTCCTGCTCTCTCTTTCCTTCATTTTTTAAATTTTCTGTTCTTCCTATATTTCTTTGCTCCTCTGTTTGCCAAGTTAGACTTTGCTGTATTCCCAGATGCTTTCCCTTGTATAATATATGAAAAAAAAAATCAAAAGAAAAAAAAAACATTTGGCTTATTTTTCACTGTAGTTAGTCTTTTATACAATAATACTGTAAGAATATTTCTTGAATTCTAAATATTACTCTTTCTAGATTTTTGAAAGCAAAAGTTTTGAGTAAAAAGTTTCTTACTTTATTTTACTATATTAGATAGTAAAAATGTACGGTTATTTACCATAACCTGTCCATTATTACCAGAAATTTACAAATGGCATCTCAAGAACATAGAAGGATTGTTGCTCGTAGTCTAGGACTTAAAAGGCGTTGAACGAGCTCAAGACTCCTAAAAGTGCGATCTCCATCTTATTCTTCAGTCTCCATTGTTGATTGATAAAAGATTTGTTCTTGTGTCAAAAGAAATTCAAGGTGTTGTTGATGCACATCAAAAAATACAGCAACAAGAATTTGAATTTTCTGTCTCTTTCAACAGAAAAACACAAAATGTATATAACATTTATGTTGCAATAAATGTGCCATCTTTTTTTAAACTCAATTGTATGTGCATTTATTTCCCTCACTGAGCAAACACCTTTTTATGTTTCTCCATATTTACATTTTTTCCTCCTCTCTCCATGCAGTTTTATTTTATGACATGGGTTAGGCTGGCTGGGTGAAGTGGGATGAGCTCAGAAACACGGGTGTTGGATGAGGCTTTCCTGTTTTTGTTTGTTTTTGCGGAGACATTTCTACAGTGGATTTAGGCCAAATGAGTGTTTTATAGTATGTAACTCATTTTTGAAAATAATACCAGTGGACCATTGTAGTCTGTATGAAAAGTACTATGGAATATATGTTTCTATTTTGAATAAAGTGTGATAGCAGCGTACTGTACATGTGCTGTGGTCCTACTTTTTTCTGAAATTTAGATTTTCCATGAATGGCCGACTGAGAAAAAGAGCCCAGAAGCATTAGGTTCTGTATGAAAGCCATTCCAGCAAAAAATAAAATGCATGAATATCTATTTTAAACAGTAAATAAACTGATCTTGAAAATACATTTATCTTTGAATATTAGTAATTAAATATGAATTTATTTCTTGAGTATAATTTTAGAATAATTTTGTTTTAATTGTGTTAATTTCAAGATGGTTGGTTCATTTTTGTCTATTTGTTTTGTCATTGTTTTGATGGACATACATCATGTAAATGTTGAGAAAAAAGAGATGAACTGAAAACAGAGCGTCAGGATGAAGTGGATGCAGCTATTGTGAAAAGTATAAATCTGAAATGTATTTTCTAATAAATGTTTTTGGTGGAACCGGCTTTCCATAGACTAGTGCTCAATCTGCTGCTTGTGCTGTGACATAAATTAGTCAATCCTAACACAGTTGTTCGAATACTCCTCTAAACCCAGAGGGCTGTTGCTGTAAATCACCGGCCTGGGACATCTGCACAAAATTACACTTTTGCATATGTGAGCATGAGAGAAGTCATCACATCCTGAGAGGTCTGATCCCATTTCAGCTTTCTGACAGAGGTGACGGTCTGAGGAAAGTGCTGACTGCTGTTCTGTGTGTGGCAAACTCAGTAATGCAGTCTAAATCATGACTGTCATCTTTCAATATTCTGCATAGGGAGGAAGATGTGTGTGTGTGTGTGTGTTTTCTGTAAAAGTGGGACCACCGTGTTTGAAGGCCGACTTCCTGTGGGTTTGGCTGCTGGACCGACTGACAGACAAACTCTTGGCTCACATCCTTGAAGCAACAAGCCCCCAAAGGGATTGTTGCTATGCTGGGAATCCTGGCTCTTACAGTGCGATCATACTTACAGTCAGAGCATCTGCCTTTCTGTTACTACTTATAGGATGCCTGCTGTGTTGAGAGTGTTTTGTTCCTTAATTTCTCTGATTTTATAATCTCAGATCACTGTTATTTGTCTCGTTTTTTCTTGGTTTCGTTGTTGGCTTCTGCCTGTCACGTCGGCACAGAGCCAATACAAATTCACAGAAACTTTCCATATATAATAGTTTTCTGTCAAAAGTCACTACAGTGGAAAAAGATGTGTAATGAAATCACATGAGCTAAATGTGTTTTCACTGGGATTTCTCTGCTACATGTCAGCTCTGTTCAGTTGCCACTAAAAGGCCTGCAGGTTTCCTTAACCAGGATAAGACTCGGTGCTCTGTACTGAGCATGCCCAGAGGTCCCAGCTGTGGCACCTCAGCGGAGAACAGAGCCCTTATTGTGTGCTGCTGTAACACGACACAGTGCCACAGAGCACAGATTAAAGGCTGCGGCGCTGCGCGGCTCTCTCTGCGGACACAAATATAAACAGAGGGCCACTACAAAGGCAGGGGGCAGCTGGGGCCTCCAGTACAGTGTAGTTTATGTACTGTCTGTCCAAAGACAAGCTTCATGAAAGAACTCTGAATTTAACATTTAATTGAAGCCTTGGTGGAAGCGATGAAATGCCATGGATGTCCATTCATGAGGATTGCAATAATAATAGTTGTTTTCTTCTCCCAAAGTTATAAGGAATAATGTAGCTGTGTGAAATATTCTTTGTGGCATGATGAAGCTGAAGGTAATCGCATTGGATAATATCATCCAGTGTAAATATCATCATTGCTGATCTACCACATGAATTATAAGCTTTGTATTTTGACAGTAAGTAACAGATCATACACTCAAATAATATTTAGTCAAGGCTACTGTATTGTATTTTATAGTTTTTGATAATTGCAGGAGTAAAGACCTGTTTATTCCTGAAGCTATGTCAATAACAATAAATATATATCATGTGCCTTTTTAAAAATGTTAAACCAAAATATCATCACATAATATTAGGCCTATGATAGATTTTCTAGTGTATACATATTGCAGATACCCAGCTGGAGACTAAATAGAGCAAGCTTTCTGATTAATTAACATCAGCACTTCCAGACTCACTGCAAATACACAGTCTGTGGACTCCTGCTCACCTCTCCTTATGAAACTGACTGTAATCCTGCTGCTGCCTGCTTTAACTCATTCTGGATAGTATGAGTCGTTACTCAGTGCTGTTTGTACAGTCCTGCACTACTCAAAATGTCTCCTCATAAAGTCTTTGTACACTAAGACACTTTAGTTACAGAGATAATATTCATTCTCCATAATGCTCAGAGCTAATTTCTTGCTTTTCATCCCACTCAGTTTAACTATTTCATGCTACACTGTTCCCTTGCTGCACCCACAGTGTGTACACCATGCTGCCTATGCTGAATCTATGTATGTAGGGTGATAACATTATATTTTACCGTCTGTGTATGTATTTGTCCCTTGTCCTTCTGTGTTACTGCCTTGGCTCTCCATGCATCCCTGCACCAATGGCACCAACAGAGACCCTTGTACATGTTTGGCCAATCCAGTGATTCAGATCCTGATTAACCAACTGACTTCATTCAGGTCAGCCTATTGACTATCCACTAGATGACGCTCTCGGTTTTTAAAGGCGTCGCAAATTGTTTGCAGTTAGCAGCGTGCAAGTAATTTAACCCACAACTACCTTAAGGCGAGCACACACAGGTATCTACCATTTTCTCTGGGCATTAAAGAGTAGGCTACAGCCGCCTGGATGTAGGCCTAGTGCTGCAGGGTAAGATGCTATTATAAAGCTATTAGTTTATATTTAAAAAATCCCATTAATAGTCCTCTAGGGAATTAGAGAGTTTCTGTGACACACACGTTTGCACGTTTTTATATATATTCTACTGTAATATTCTTGTAGGGACTTTTGCCGGGAGTTTTACTGTGATATTTGTGTAGTATCCTTCTAAGATTTGTTATAGGGTTATTATTAGGTTTGACTTTTCCACATACAGAAACTTTTTTTTTTCACATAGAAAAACAGTCACAAAATTCATAACCTCGGTTAAATTGGCCCAGCTTTTTCCAAAAAACAAACAAACAAAGAAATAGACCTACTTTCTCCGTATATCCCCGATATCATGATATCAGTATGATGTGCATTTATACACTCAATCAAACCTTTAGTTCAACTGGAAAGACTAATTAGCGCTGAGCTGTCAGCTAACAGGTTGATCTGGACTTGAGCCTCCTGCTATGAGGTTATTATAAAGCCACAGCTGAACGGCCTGGGAAAGTGCAGGCTGGGAGAAACACTTGGCATTTTAAATCTGTTCCTGGACCAGTTGTTAGGAGTGTTTTAGGTAGATGGGCGGGTTTGTGTGGCTGTCAGAGGAGGCGGAGCCCCGATGAGGGTCGGACGTCCTTCTGAACTGTAACTCAGAAAACAAGACAAGACCAAATAACTTAGAAAAGTCTGCGGGGTGGGGTTTGGCACGCTTACTTTCCTAAACCGCATATACTTCTTTAAAGTCCTCTTTTATTAAACGTTTATAATCTGCGTAAACTGAAGGAGAAAAAACGACGCTGGTGAGTAAAAGTTTTCTTTGGAGCCAAATCATCCAATAATGTTGGGAATGTGAGAGCGTTAAACGGCGCTGGATCAATTCAGCTGAGAAAAAAAAAGTTGTTTCACTGAAGATTTAACGCATGAAAGAGAATCGGAACTTGCTGTGAAGTTGTTGCGGTGACTTAATGAACAGTAAAAGTTTTAAAGTAAAGCCGAGAGCAGTTCATTATAGCATGCCACCTGTTGCACTGAGCAGCGATGTGAAATGGCCAGAAACAGCATCAAGTCAACCTGCTGCTGCTGTCTCTGGATTTAAAGTTATTACTAGGTTTTCCTCTGATGCACTGGATGGAGTGTGAAGGCCACATTTTATTTTAGTCTGTGGTCGACCTGACGCTCTTCTCCATCAGTGCAACAGATGAAAACACATAAAATTCTCAATCACATTACATTATTTTACTTTTGTTTCAGTGCACGTCTAATTTTCATTTTGGAAATGTACACTGTAATGCAAACTGTACAAACTGCTCTGCTTTCTGGTTTTATGGTAAAAGTGACTGTATTGGTTTAGCACAATTGACTTCCAGTGTAAACCTTTTATATATTCACATCTCCTGCTGTTCTGTTTAGTGCTGCAACGATTAATCGATTAGTTGTCAAATATTAAATTAATTGCCAACTATTTTGATAATCGATTAATCGGTTTGAGTAATTTTTTAAGATAAATATGTCAAAATTCTCTGATTCCAGCTTCTTAAATGTGAATATTTTCTGGTTTCTTTACTCCTTTATGACAGTAAACTGAATATCTTTGGGTTGTGGACATAACAAGACATTTGAGGACGTCATCTTGGGCTTTGGGAAACACTGATCCACATTTTTCACCATTTTCTGACATTTTATAGACCAAACAACTAATCGTCCTAGTTCTGTTCATGTTTTCTTTGTCGACTAGAAACACTCTCAGGCAAACTGTGACATAGCAAACTAGTTAGCGCACATGTGGGCAAACATATTCTCCTTTATTTTCCTTTGCCGAGTTTCCCCTGGATAGATGAAAGCCGGGGCCTTGACATCCTAACCTGTATCAGCGCTGACCTTTGCTCTGCATGCTGAGGGGTTGGTGAAGTTTGAGAGGGAGCGGGTCGTGCAATAGTTGTGGAGGAGAGGGGAGCACAGAGGGAGATGTTGGCTCAGCGAGGGTTTCCTCCCTCGCAGAGAAGAATACAATGGGAGGAAAAAAGTTGCACGCACCTTGGAGGCCTTGTGCGTCGGATACATGTGACACTTTGCATGAAAGAGTCTATTGTGTCGTCTTTAGCTTTATTCTGTCCTCCTGAGCACTTTTCCTCTTGGATAAGGCACTTTACCTTGGCCTTGTTCTTGCCTCCCTTCTGTGCAGGTTGGAAAGTATGAAGCACTGCCTTCTGAGTAATCGCAGAACCAGGATATACCAGTTACAATACTCATCTGTTTATCAAACCTAGGTTCTGTGGAATTATCTTCACTTGGTGCCATATTTTTAAAACAGGGTGTCAGATTTCCATAGGTCTGTCTCACCCTGTTCCATTCTAATGTGACATTGTGCTTTTGCCTTTGTTGTCAGTCTTATCAGTGTCCTTCTTCCAGGCCCATCACAGTTTATCTTGGTATTGTAACATGAGGTGAAATGGGACATTATCAGCAAGGCAAACAGGAACCTGTTAAGAGCCCATTGTCCAGTGAAACACATGGCGGCTGCTGATGGCTTTGTTTTTAGTGGCTTCCCAGGCATAAATATCTTGGATAGTTTACCTTAATTGTCTGTGTATTTTGTGAGCAGTTTGCCATTGCCAGCTGTGTTCTCACAACGCTGCTGGGAGGTTTTGGCCCCTCACAGAAAGCAAAATTAGCGATTGCTAACTTGGTTGCAAAATGGATTTGGTACACTCTGAAATACCCTGCAATTATAATAAATGTGACGAAATTGAGCTGAAGAAGATTTATTTCCCCTCCTTTCCTAGCACTTCCCATGGACAGGGGCTGCAAATTACAATGTAATTTACAAGGATCAACAGAGCTGTGTATACACACACACACACACACACACACACACACACACACACACAAAGACTTATTTAGTCTAAATACAACAACCACCAAAGTTATTTAGAGATGACAGAGTCTGTGAGCTCTTAGATTATTCCCAGGCGTAGATGATGACACATGTTGGTGTTTCCTTTCTGTCAGTATCCTTTCTCATAAGCTGTTTATCCTATATCCTTTGTCACACACTGTAAACAGTCATTTTGTTATATCATACCTGTTAGTCACACACTCGTTATGCCATTCTAAACAATACCTGGTCATATTTGCTGTTCGAATGAATGACTCGTATTTTTCTAAGGCCAAGGTTGGTGTTGTAGGCAAGACAGGCATCTCACTACACAAAACACTAAGCACGCAAGAAAAAAAAAAATTAATTGGATGGCATAATTAAATGCAATGAGGCTTTGATGTTTCATTAGTGGCTGAGGGTGGAACTGGGAAACATTTGTTGACATTATTGAATTGTGCGGTGTCTCATTTCTGACTAATACAACCGGTCTATACCTTCTCTGCAGAGGTGGGCCACCTGATCCAGGGAGAGGGATTTATTTTCCTTCTGCATTCCTGATGGAGTCGTACAGAGTGACTGGCATTCCTAACAGCGGACTGCAGCGGGGCTTCACCCAGCCCCCTCGCTCCTCCAGGGCCCACAGTAATGGAGCTGGCACGTACGGTCTCAGCATCCGTGTCCAGGGTATAGATGGACACCCCTATGTAGTTCTGAACAACCAAGAAAGGGGTCCTCAGTCCCATATCGACCCCGACAGTAATGGGTACATCGACACAGATGGTTCTTTCATCGAGAACTACAATGAGTATGATTTCAGAGGAGGCAAGGAGGCTGGTTCGAACAGCCCCTTCATGGAGTACAGGTCTCAGAAGATGGTTCAGCATACTGGCCCTGAAAATGGTGTTGCCAATTCACAAGGAAAGAAACCCACCCTTCTGAACTTTCAGAAGCACCCTGAGTTACTGCAGCCGTACGACCCAGAGAGAAACACTCTGAACCTCGATGGGCTCCGCAGCCTGCCTTCGCGCCCTCAATCTCTGGCCGAGACTGGGAACCAGCGCCGGGGTTCCTCTCCCAAATCTGCTGTACCTGCGGTCTCCCATGCCAGGTCATCAAGCCTGGACCGGAATAAAGTTCCCGCACCGCAGGATAAAACACAACTTCCAACCCAGAGCCAGACCGAGACTGCCCTCTCTAAGCCTAAAACCAAGCAAACACAGCCCCAGTCTTTGCCTCCGGCCCAGCTTGCTCAGCCCCAGACCAGGCCGCAGACCCAGGTGGCACAGCCCCAGTCCAAACCTCGCCTCACCAAACCGAGTCCATCTCAGTCCAAGCCGCTCTCTAAACCTCAGCCTCAGCACCAGTCGGCTCCGCTGTCCCAGCCTCAGCCCTCCACAGTGTCGAGTCCCACAAGTGAGCAGAGCAAAACCTCCTGCCGATCCCCCAGTTCCATAAGCAGCGCCAACTCCAGCCTGGAGCGCAGCCGCCGGGAGCCTGATGTCCTTCCTCTTCGCAGGACAGACTCCAGTGGGCCGGTCCTGCAGACGTCTTCCCGCTCCCGCCACTCCTCCTCATCCTCCACCAACACCTCCAAGGCCCTGCCGGACGACCAGGTGGAGGCCCTGTACGCAGACACCATCAACCGCCACCAGAACCGCCGCTACATCCCTTTCCTCCCCGGCACAGGCAGAGACATAGACACAGGCTCTATTCCCGCTGTCGACGAGCTAATCGAGAAGTTTGACGGTAAAGATGGCAGCCACCAGCGAAGGGGCAGGGCGGGGCGCAGGAACAGAATCAACCCAGAGGACAGGAAACGGTCGCGCAGCGTGGACAGCGCCCTGCCGTTCGGCCTGCGGGAAGGCTCCAGCTACATGGACGAGTTCAGCCGGAGCCAGGGCACGTCGATGGAGCACGTCCTCCGGCCCTCACAGCTCCGGCTGCAGAAGACAGCGGGCACTCAGGACTCCTGGGTGATGTCAGTGGACGGTAAGGTCAACTCCAGAGCCTCATCTTGCAGCACCAGCGCGCCCGGCTCCCCTCAGAACACCATCTCTACAGGAGTCGGCTCCATCCAGGGGTACAAAAGGCCGCAGACTCGCACCTCTTCTCTACCGTTCAAGAGTAAAGACAGTGTGGACGGGGCCTCTTCACCTGGCAAGGTTTTGAGCGGTGTGGCAACGTCCCTGTCCAAGCCCTGCTCCACCACAGGCAAGAAGCCTAGTGCAGAGCCAGATGCTCAGGTAAAAGATTTGTTATGTGCTCACTTATTGAATCTGACATTTCAAGCCATTTTCAATCTTTTTGTCAACAGTTTTTCCATTAATTAATGTGTCTTTGACTTCAAATATCAGCAGCCAGTCTGTGGTTTCCAGTGTTCTCATCTCTCTCTCTCTCTCGCTCTCTCTCTCTCTCTCTCTCTCTCTCTCTCTCTCTCTCTCTCTCTCTCTCTCTCTCTGTTCATTTCCTGTTATATCCAGGCGACACCTGATCTTCTGAAAGGTCAGCAGGAGCTTTCACAACAAACACATGAGGAGACAGCAAAACAAATTTTGTTCAATTACCTTAGGGATGGGTGAGTTATTATTGCAGACTTTTCTGTTCTTTATCAATGATGGTTTTTATTTTTGTAAACAGCTTTTTGTTGGTTCAGTGTCATGGCTCCTAATGTTTGGGGGTTCAGGACTGAAAAAAAAAACAAGAAGCCTAGCCTAAACATCTCCAATCATAAACTGTGATTTAATTTTAGCTTCATTGCTTATATTGTGAAAGTATTGTAGTGTGAATCGATGGCTGCTTATTGACTCATGAACCGAGCATATTGTTGTCCTTACAGCCTAAACGTAAGACATGCCAAGTTGTGCTGTAAGGTAATGCATCATCTAAAAAGAAACTGCACTGTGGGAGAACACATAAATGGTTTTTATCAGAGCCTGACTGGTTGTGATAAAAGTGAAGGAATGTGCTCTCCCTTCCCTCCCATCCAGGCTGTGAATGATTCAGCTGTCTGGAGTTTGTCTCTCTATCCCCCTATCCCTCCCTCTCTTTCTCTGCCTTCCTCTTTATTGAATAGTGAAATGAGCTGAAAACTTTCTATTTGTTTGTGTAATCTGACACTGTTATACCCAATCCTATGTTGGATTACGTTTAAATTGGATTAAGTTAAACGCAATTAGGTTTTTGAAGGAACCAAGTGTGAAGGTCTGTAGATGTCAGTGAAAGGTAAATTGACTTGCTGTCAAGAACTGTCATTTGTAGAACCTTCTAAATTGCACACAAAACACCTGCATCAGTGTCACTTTAGTTATGCATGATTTTTCACTGAGAATCTTGAAAGTACACCAATTGGCAGGTTCTTGCATTTCATGCATGTGCTGCCGTCTTGTATAATGTGGAAAAAGAACAGGAAACTGCTCTGGGTGTGTCGGGCCACAGGTCAGGAGTCACAGGACAAAGGAAAGGAAACACAGATGGAAGTGCTGGGCTGAAACTGAGCCACATTCCCAAGGCCCAGAAGACAAACATTCACCAACAGGGGTTATAAAGGTTTAATGAAAATCATCTGGAAGAGGGAAAGGGAGGCGGGGGTTTTGGCTTTCTGTGTCAGCATTGTAATTCATTGAAATAATATATCACTGTTGTCATGTGAATTCGTCCTAACTCCCAATTTTGGTGATTTTCATGTTTTCACTTCAGTTGAAGGATATTGGAGGATACCATTTTTGGGCTTTCAAATCCCACCGGATGAACTAAAAAATGTGAGGTGGTCAAGCTAAAAACAAGGCTGCTTTTGTTAGCTGTGGAAAAAGTGACATTTTGGAGATTTGAGGTTTTTGCCATTATTGTCATTGGTTGATATATTAGAGAGCAGTGAGCCTGATGTAGAAAATCTGACATATTAGAGTGCGGCTGGTTCTACAAAGGTGACCAAACGCTGTGAACCCTGGTTCATTGAACTTTAAAGAAGAGTCATTATACATCAGATAATTAATTGGCCACTGTTGTGTAATATACCATCTTAAAGGTCTGAATGTCAAGATCAATCAATCTATAAAAAACAAAAAAATTGTTGACATTTGAAGGTGTAGGATATTGTGACACCTACGCTGTCGTTGATTCACATCCTAATTATTATTAACATTTCCAATTATGGCTCTGGTTTCTGTCTGTAATATTACCAACGATACTCTGTCTTAAAAAGTCTGCGATAACCCCATTCCTTGTATGTTTTGTGCAAGCCGAACCCCAGCCCAGACCTTTTGATTCCTCCATAGTTAGTGGATGGGTGTAATGAAGCTGTCTGTGCTGCGAGGTGACACATCAAAGCAGCGTTATCCGTCCTGACCCTCCGAGGGCTGGGAATGAGTTACCATGTTCCCAGAACAGCCAGGATTTAAGCCCTGATCCACCATGCACTGAGAGGGGTTTTTGACCTTTCATTACCACAGTGTGTTCACATACCTGTGTGTGTGTGTGTGTGTGTGTGTGTGTGTGTGTGTGTGTGTGTGTGTGTGTGTGTGTGTGTGTGTGTGTGTGTGTGTGTGTGTGTGTGTGTGTGTGTGTGTGTGTGTGTGTGTGTGTGTGTGTGTGTGTGTGTGTGTGTGTGTGTGTGTGTGTGTGTGTGTGTGTGTGTGTGTGTGTGTGTGTTTATCTGTGTCTGCAGAAGCAACGATAACGATGACACTACCAAGAGAAAGGTCAACCTTGTCTTTGAGAAGATTCAGACGCTGAAGTCGCGCGCCACCGGGAGCGTCCAAGGCGACAACAAAGTGAGACATTGTTGTGTCATTTAACTGGCCTCCACAAACAGTTAAATCTGTGAGCTTACAGTATTATTTCAGGCTCTGAGGCTTTAGCTTCGTGAGAGCATACTAAGCACACAGGCAGTGTTTACTTTGCATAGCAGACACTGTGAGCAATTGAATATTAACCATCTACAAAAAAAACAGAATGCTAATGTCGGAGTCCTTCCTCAAATGTCACTCAATTATGATATATTTTGAGAAAGCGAAACAGTTTGCTGTTATATCCAGTTCATATCAGTTTTATTTAGAATGGATCAGTGAGACATAAGCAACTGCAACATGTGTGTGTTCCTCCACCAGTCCCTTGACCTTACTGCCCAGACCAAAGCACTGCAGGAGCAGAACGCTGAGCTGGAGAAGGAAATGGCTGAACTGAAACGAAACCTTGAGGAACAAGCCGTGGTAACACACGTACTTATGATAACTGTGAACTTTGTTGACTTGAGAATATCCTTGCTCACATGGTACAAGATTATAAGAGAAACTAATCTTGTAAATGCCAATTCCTCAGTGCTGGAGACATAAATGATTAACTGCAGAAATACAGCCTGATGCTTAGCTAAAGATCACCTAGAGTAGCTGTAAAAATGCCTCAATATGAAATGAATGCACGTCCTTTCAAATAAAATCACGGCTGCGTGTTTGAGTGTATTTCTGTTTGTGCTTGCGTGTGTGTGTGTACGCATAGAAACATGGATACATTTATATTTACTTTTGTTTATTTCACAATCAGAAGAGTCAGTCGGAGGCTGAGAGGAAGACGGCGACAGGTCTGAAGGAGCTGCAGCAGGATCTGGAGCGGAGTGAGGAGGAGTGCCAGCGTCTGAAGCAGAAACTGGCCAAAACAGAGGCTGAGCTGCAGACCACACTAGAGGAGTAAGTGGAGAGTGACGATACTGAAGGGTGGCAAGTTAAGAAATGAGGACGTTTTGCCCTATCTAATTGTATTTTTGATTCTGTTAAATTTAGCTTGAAGTGTTATCGGTCAGATGTTGCAGTACAAGCATTGAAAGTTGCTTCAAATCCTGTATTTCCATTTACTAGGGATGGGACGAAATATTGGAATTCAATATACATCGCTAGAAAAATTTGTAACTCTGATATAAATATAATTCTGCAGTCAGACTTTGTTGTCACTGAACTTTTATTTATTTATTACATCGTATCATAGTTGTATTGAATTGTGAACCCCATATTGCGTATTGTGAGATAAGTGTATCGTCCCATCCCTACCATTTACCGATCTGCTGTAGTGTCAGTGTCCAGCCCCCATCCACTGAAGCCCCACAGGGCGCTGTACTGATATTTATGATGGTGAATGTCTGCTGATGAAGTCACTTGGCCTGGGGCACGGACTGTCGATCCTGGAGAAGATACTGAGTCACAAACCTGCTGTACCATGAAAGTCCTGTATGATGAACTCACTTAGGCCTTTCTGCTTCTGTCAGAGTGCAGACTGTTGATAAATCACCTCCCCTCCCTTCTGTCCTGTGTCATTTACTCAGGTTGTTGCCATGTCATATCATATCTGCTTCTGTGCTGCTTGGTTTTTCTCTTGTCCTCCATGTTAGTGTCTGCTTGGTGACTGAGTTACTGTTCCCTCCTATATTATGGCCTGTCCAGCTCCATTTCCTCCTCCTTCAGTTGTAATTCTATTGTTTCTTGACTGGTGAGTCTCAGTCTGGTGTTGATGATGGTGTCCGCTGTCCAGGAAGTGTAGAGGTTTACCTGTATTTGTAGCTTGCTGGTTGTGTTTGTTGGGGTTTCCTCTAGGTTTCAGATTTGTGCAGCAGGGTTATTTTGACCTTTGTGTTGAAGGTTTTTATGTTGTTTTAAGTGTGATATTTTTGGCTTTCCAGATCATATTGAGGCTACTGAATGCTGACCCTCCTTTTTGTTTCGTTTTTTTCAATTTTTGTCTTTGACATCTTATTTATGCCTCCTTCTGTGGTGGTGGGTCTTTATTTCCCTTTCAATTCTGTTCTTAGGGTCAAGGATGTTTTTACTTTTTCTACTTTTACTACTCATCTGTCTCTCAGTTGATTACTCTCTGTAGTTCCACCAGAGGCCGGTTGTAAGATTTACTAGACACTAGAGTATGTAGAAATGGACTTTGAGAGACGTTTGGTTAAACTATCCAGTAATGGAGATCTTAGCTTTTCTCAGTCTGTTACTTGCAACAGGACTAGATTCCCCTCATGAAACAGTCTGTATCATTGTGTGATGATTTGTTTGAGGAGCCTCTTGTCACTCATCACCCCCCCCCCCCATGTGTTGTAATGTGGAGGTGGTTTGGTTTCGCATTATCAGCTGGCCAGCACCCAGATATTACTTTTAACCTCTGTGTTCTGTAGGCCAAGCATTCAGACACATCACAGGTGCTGCCATTTGTATGTGTGAATTAAGGTGCAGGTGTGTGTGTGTGTGTGTGTGTGTGTGTGTGTGTGTGTGTGTGCTTGCATACGTGTGTGTGTTCCCATGTGTCCCTGTGCTGTGTTGTGACTCTGTGTGTGCTGTGTGGTCTGGCAGGCTGTTCCAGGTGAAGATGGAGAGGGAGCAGTACCAGACAGAGATCAGAGACCTGCAGGACCAGCTGTCAGAGATGCATGATGAGCTGGACATCGCCAAGAAGTTGGCCGCTGATGGAGAGAAAGACACCATGATGGCGGTAAAGCACAGTGCTCACTGTTCTCAGAGGAGAAAGACAATTACACGGATTCCTGCTCAAACCCATAACCCCTTTAAAGACCCCATGAAATGGCATTTTTACTTCCTTGATTTGATGCATTTCCTGTTGAAACAGGATGTTGGGGTGGGACATAATGCAGTGAGGGATGATTCTAAAGTCTAAACCAATGGATGGTTTTATTGGTTAGAAATGTATATTTACGCCTACTAGGTCACCATTAAAGATACTCTGTTTTCCAGGAAGTAAAAGTAATGGGAGTTCATTTCATGGGGACTTTACGCTCCTAGAACATGTCACCGATGGCCACTGGCAGCTACTTTGTGCTCACCGCTGGTCATTGGCCTCGTTCAAACCGCTAACCTGCTCTTTTCCTCTTGAAATGTATCCAAAACCAAATGGTGAAGGTCAACTTAGAAGTGAGTTAACTCTTATTTCACACGGTTTCAACCATATTATGCTTAGACACATCCGATGTACGAATACTCATATCTTTCTAGTACTGGGCTTAACCAGTTGTTATAGTCTGTCATTCATACTGACATGCATATGACAGAATGCAATTTAGCCTGCGGAAAACCTTTGTTATAAACCTCAAAAACCTGTTTTGTATATGATGGGGCCTTGATCTGGAAAGAATTCCCACTGGAGACATTACAGAACAAACAGTCTGAACAAATATGTGTTTCTGAATATCTGAAATGAACATGATGGGAGTTAAGTTTCCCTAATGGCGCCATGGGTTTAGGGAATAGACGAGTCACTTTTGTAATGCATCCCAGTTTAGTCATGGAAGGTCCAGTCTGGTTTGGGCACAGAATCAAACCTGTAGTGTGACAGTATGCCTCAAACTCTGCTGCCATAATGCAAAAGTGTGATATTCTATAGCTTCTTGTCTCTTCTCTCGTTGGCAGGACCTGATGCAGCTGAAAGTGGAGCTGCAGGAGGTCCTCCTGGCCAAGGAGGAGCAGGAGGAGGTGCTGAGGAGGAGGGAGAGGGAGCTGACGGCCCTGAAAGGAGCGCTGAAGGAGGAAGTGGCCACTCACGACCAGGAGGTGGACAAGCTGAGGGAGCAGTATGAGAAGGAGATAAGCAGGCTGCAAACATCCTTGGAGGAGGCAAAGCAGGTAATAAGCCTCCTCTTTGTCACCCCCTCCACACACACACACACACACACACACACACACACACACACACTCCTCCAGTTTTGCACTCCCTGCATTCCCTTCTCCTCATTTCCTCCCCCATTCCAGTAACACACCCTGTCAGAGAGGCGGTGTAGAGATAAGTATTGCATCAGGGGAACTGGAACGGTGTTTGTTTTGCATTGAAAGTGGTGCCATATGTTTGGCAGCAGAGGTTAGGGGCTGCTTTGAAGTGACATTATTTACACCTTTCCACAAGCTTCACAGCTCAGGAGAGCAACAGGAGATCACCTAGTCTTAGTAACAGATACAATAGGCCTGATGTATCCAGAATAAGAAAAAGCGCTCAAAAGCTATTCAAAAGCTTGTCCCTTTGAATTAGTTGAGAATTATTTGTGTATTTCTGTGGAAAGGATGTGCAGGAGGAGGAAAGGAAGGAAAGAATGGTTGTTTCTTTGGCAATCTCTCTTGCGTATGATACAAATATAAGATTGCAAGATTTCAACAGACAATTTACTGTCCCAGGCGAATTGCAAGATTTCAACAGACAATTTACTGTCCCAGGCGAATTTCCAAGATCAGAGTGCCAGGAAGAGTCAACAACAGCAACATTTTTGACTGTTATCTTCTAACTTAGTGAGGTTTGGCTGCATTATGACCACAGCTCAAAAATCAAACTCTTCTACATCCATATTGCATGTTGCTTCACTCCCCTGTCCTTCAGTGTGATACTTTTCTCACCACATGTGATTGCTCTCATTGTTACCACCATAACCCAGGGTGCATGCTGAAAAACAAGTTAACAGTTGACTGTTTCTGTGCTCTTTAAGGTTCCTCCCACATTTTTGTTAACCCTTGCAATTCCAGCTATACCTGTGCAGGTATACATTTTATCATGTGATAAGCATAGCACAGTTTTGCTGATGTATATCTACAGCGCTCAGCTATACTGTAACTCAGAGATTCCATGGTTTCCAGTTGCAGTGGGATTGGTCATGCTTGGTAGCATGGAAACGTAGATAATAAGGAGCTTAAAACATTCCAGTTTTTAATGGTGATGTAACTGCCATAACAAAATTGTTTGTCAGATTTGAATATTTTGCTGAACACAGACCTGCTATGAGAATCAACAGATACAGAATATAAACAACAATCATCTACAATACAGATTAAACTGTTTTTCCTTTCTTTAACACCACCTAAGTGGAAATTAAGGTCAGCTTGAGTTCAGACAGTTAAAGTGAGCCAACTGGACAAACGGATAAAAAGGAAACAAAAGACTATATCTTGTCATCACTTTTCATGGGAACACATTGGATTCTGTTTACCCAGTCAAGTGTGGAGGTGTTGCTTATCTAAGCCTGTTTCTCTAGAGAGGAGGATTTCACAGGAAAAACAAAGTTTTATCCCTTAAATATATATTTTTTTATGAATTTTTTTATGAGCAATCTATCTGTGTATGAGATTCTTTTGAGTTGCCTAACTTTTAAGATTACTATTGAAAAGTTAATTTGTAGTAGCAGGCTGTGAAGAAAGAAGGAAATACTACCACGAACTATCACGTAAAGCACTTATAAAGTTACAAAGCGCTATAAAATGAAAGGAACAAAACGACCATATTAACCATATTAACAATAAACAATAATAAAGGAAGCATTACTGTTTCTCTCTCTCTCTATATCCCTGTGTGTGTGTGTGTGTGTGTGTAATAAGAATACATACAAGTTGCAACACTAAAGGCTCTAATGTCCTCTCAGCAAGTGCAGCATCACATTCAAATGAAAAGAATTGCTAATAATCCTAACTTGTAAAGGCCTACGCAGCAAAATTTCATTTCAGGGGACTCCCACCAAACAAATCATCATTGCTTCTGTAGCACAATGAGAGCATTAATTAAAAGCGAGTTGATAAAAATGAGTTTTCTATAGAAAAGTAGAGGTTTGCCAATTGTATTTCCTCAGAAAATTGTTCCAAATTTTAGGGACTCAATACTACACATCAACAACTTTTGTCTGTAATCCAGACTTTGGGACAGCCAAAATGCAGTGGGTGGGTGGGGGTGGGGTGTGAGGTTAAGATGAGGCGAGGGATGGTGCACAGAGAGAAAGGACTGAAGAGACATTGTTTTGAGTGGGTAGCTGCATGGCTCACGTGTGTCCTGTTTGTGTCAGAAGAGTGGAAGTTGTCCTTGTCCTGGGCTTCCTGCGGCCTGGCGGGGGTCCACCGCCGCACAGCGCTCTGCATCAAGAGTCTGAGAACATTTCCTCTGGTAGAACAGAGGTACCGCTCCCCCGAGGGAGCATGTCATCTGGGGTTTACCCTCAATGCTTTGTAAACATGTTGCCAGATGAAGCCATTGTTTGTTTCTCTTTGAAGGATATAATAGACTTCTCACTATTTTGGGCCTTTTCTTTATGCCTCCTATGAATGTTCAATCAGAAGATAAGAGTTTTCCTTAAAGTTCGTCCTCACAGTCACACTTTCAGGGGATTATGCTCTTAATATGTGCCAGTCAAAAAACAAATCATCCCCCCAAAAAGTGACAATATGAAACACCAGTGTCAGCTTATGTGTTGTTAAATGTTTGTTGTGTTTGTCATGTATTTGTTTACTCTTTTTTAAAATGGTCTGTAATGTGCAACAGATAAGTCAGCATATAAAAGAGACACCAGTGTTGGCTTTCTCCAGTGTTAGAAAGTGAGACATGTAACAGCTGTAGCAAAATATTTTTAGGCATACTTGAAAGTGTTTTATGGTGATTTGAAAATTGCAGAATACGTAAAAAAGCATGCATAAAGTATGTAAAAACATGTACAATTAATGAATGGGATCTAATAATAAATGTTCTAATATTATTTTCAGAGTAATGAAGACATTTTGTTGTGCAATGTAGCACAAATACCAAAACAAATCTTACAAAAAAGTAAACTAAATATCACCATGACTCCGACAGGCATTTTAGCTCCAAAAAGTTGGCGGCATGTAAAGTGGCCAATAACCTGAACTACAGGTTTTGAGAAAGCCCGACATTAAAAGGAAATACTGCTTAAGATTTCACATACACTACTACTTTCAGAGAGAAAGAGAAAAAGAGAGCCAGTGCAAACTATGCATCTTTTTATTAATCTGCCCTGTCTCCAACCGAAGCGCTGCCTCCCCCTTTGTGTGGCCCTGACATTAGCAGCGATCAGAAAGGCCCATGCAGAGAAGAATGCTGGAAACTGGAGCACTAAATTGCTCTGTATACTAGTTAATTGCAGTGGCAAGCCATCACTAATCTAATGAGCTGTCGTTCCTGAGTTGTGTTGCGTTCCCCCTCTTTCTGCGCTCGAAAGAGTCGGGGTAATTGTGGACCGCAGTAGATGATGAATGATGAGTTTGTTTCACACAATAATAGCAGCGGGGGTTGGGATATGCTGAATAAGTGGGTCAGTATGCCGTGAAAAGGGGATGTGTGGCCATCCCTCTGAAAAGAGCGGGGGGCCTGTTTTGTGTCTTCAGTTGAAGGGTGTATTGTGTTTTTATTGAGTTGAGATGTGTGGAATCAAAGTTGAAAAAACCTGAGTGTGTTTTCTCAAGAATGTATCATACATTTTCTCACTTTAACAAATAGTACCCGACTGAATTCTTCACATTCTGTAACAAAAACGTTTGTAAATTTGCTAGTGGATTTGATCTTTCACACCAATGTGATATGTTGGAATGCAAAAAATGTGCAAAGACGAGGTGCAGTGAGTAGAGAGAGAAAGGTTTGTCTCCAGGAATGTGAGGGTCAGTGTGGAGAATGCACCCAACTGACGCTGTGCTCCAGCTCTGTTACAGTGCTCCAGCTCTGAGCTGTGGGCGGGGCTACCATCTTTTCTTTAATGCCTCTTCAGGCTGCTGCTGTTGCATCTCCATCTCTGTGGCATTCCTGATTCTCAATGTCAGATGCTTTAATAGGGCTCAGCCATAGCTCTCCTGCCTAACCCTAAACTCAGAGCCTAGTCTTTATCACACCATTTCCAGCTCTGTTATGTTTCACCCGGAGCCCCGAGCCACACCTTGTAGCACACATGCTATCATATATAACCTCAGTCCCAAATATGTTTTCATTTCCGACCTCCATATATTCCACACCCAAGACTCCATAGTGATCTCCCATTTACCTAAATACAACTCATTTTCTGGCCTGTGCCATATCCCAGCTCGCCTCTTGAGTAATCTCTGCCAGTCTATTTTCTCTGTGAACTGAAGTCTCACTGTCTGATCATCAAACTCGTGTAGCCCAGAGAGCAGTTCCCCTTAGGCTTGTTTTGAAAGTAAAGACTCCCGCAGGAGTCTGTGTGTTTGATGATAGCACTGTATTCCCAGCATAGCTGTAAGGTGCTGATTTAGCGGGCGACTGGAAGGAAGAGCAGGAAGGCAGTGAGTGAGGAAGGAAATGATGGGGAGAGTTTCTGGATCATGAGAGAGATGGCAAGGATTGAGCCTCGGTATGAATGAAAACACGTTTATCCTTGTTGGAATAATTTGTCTTCCTGGGCTTCAAATGACTTTTCTCAAGACTTCTTAGATTGATAACGTTAAGCACTCTACAAAACGGGGACTAAAATCCCAGTAGCCCATTGCGCCATTGTGGTAACTGTTCATAGCATGTTGTTGGTGTCAGAGAGCGAATGTTGCTCCGCCACTATATGAGGGTCAAGTCTGTGTGAAACCAGGCAGTGGCCTGGATATTTGTGTTTACTGGTCCTTTGCTTGGCTGCCTGTTGGGGCTGATGTTGTGGGAACCTACTGTACTCCCAAAACAGCTTGCAGGGCCTCGGAGTCAAGACAAATACACCAAGGAGAGCAGTGAAATATTGAGATGACCCAGAAGATTTGAGGCTAGTGGCAAAAAGCTTGCATTGCATTCATCAAGCAATGCTTTTACAAGGCAGTCTTGACCTTTTGGGAATTCGTTTGTTTTCATTTTAGGTTGCGCTAAGTTGTAGGTGTTTTTTCTGCTACAAATTCGACTGGTGATTGATGTCTTATTGATTTTCATGGTTTGGTGGTCTGCCTTTTTTCTGTCCCACCTGACCATGAAGCAACGACCTACCAGAATCTGGCATTCGCACAAATGAAAAGCTCTGGCCTCAATTCCCGCAGCTACCAACATTTTGAATGGAATTTTGATTTTGTAATTGCCCATTTGGCATTATGTCAACTGTGGTGTTGCAGTGAGTGCCAATACTGGCATAGTACCTCAGTATGGGCCTGATTCATACATAAAGTGTGGATTGAAATCTGCACCGTTAATATTTGGACTTGGACTATTTTGGGGTGTGGATTTGGGGCATGCTTTCCCTTGCACACAGATTTATTCAAAACCTTGGCTTCTTCTTCTTTCTTTTCTTCTTTGACCTTCCCATCGGTATGGTGGAAAACTGGACCATGGACTTTTCTGCTTTCTTTTGTCTTTCTGCTAAGGCATTACTTTTAAATATCCTGCACCTTTGATTCAGTGTTGGTTAGGACAGTGGTGCATGATTGAAACATAGGCCTACTGTACAAAATCTGAAATGATTTGGGCTTTACTCAGGAAATCTCTGAAATAATTTTCTGCTTTCTGCTCAACTCACTGACGAGCCAATCTCCAGTTGCATTAAAACTTTGAGCTACGTCTGCATCACATACCAGCTGAATGTTCACGTCTTTTCCTATTCCTAGAAATCTATTCTTGTGCGCCCTGCTGGTCAAATGCACACAGTCAGTGGCACTGATAATGTTTGGAAAGCCTACAATATGAAAATCTGGCTCAAAAGACGGCGCAGCTCAGTGGTCCAAGCCTTGTCCATGTACTAACACTGGGTGCAGCGGGGGGTCTGTTAAACTCAGCATGTTTCAATGATAGCTTGGCACCGACAATGCTCCCTGGTAGGGCCGTCTCTTTTGATGATCCCTTAAAAATTCAACCAGCTTATGTGTGAGATGAAGCGGCATATGCCTGCATCAATGTGTGTATGAGTGTGGGAATAAGGCGAGGGAGGGAACACTTTGTGAATAAAATCATATTTCAACCATTCAATGAAGGATTTAGTGGACTGAGATTCTGATTTTTTTTTTTTTAACATTTATTTACTTTTAATGTTACTTGTTATTGCTTCAAGGTTTGTGACTCGACAATTCATATGACATTTGATGTCTTTGGCTTTTCTTAGTATTCAGATTTGTTGTTTTACGTCAGCACATGTTTAGAGCACTAGACATATTGAAGGGTTTTGGCTGCATAAGGATGGGTGCATATCAATGGACTTGACACAGAATCAGAATTTGTGTATTGTAATCTGACACCTTGATTTACATATTTATCAACATCAGAACCGCCTCTGGCAAGCCAATCAAACTGTCTAAGGTGACTGCAGCCCTTGGTGCAGCTCTTCAACCATTGTTACTGTTCAAATATTATAAGTGCATATGTGCATGTATAAATTTAGCAGTAAGCTCCACTGTGAGGTGCTTAAGTCAAGGTCTGAATCCAGCCCGGCTTTCTTTTCTTTCTGTCTTTTGCGACAACGCTCCATACTTACTGTAAGGTTTTTAAGAACTGGTACCTTAATCACTGTGCCTTACATCATACTCTCTATCTTCACATTGCATGATCCAGCTGTACATCATTATAGAAACTTATGTGTTTATACACAGATCTGTTTTGCCAAATGTTTTACAAAAAGATGTACCTTAGATAACTTCAGATATGTTAGTGAATGTGCTGTTTTGCTAATCTTGCAAGCTAGTTGCACTGTGATGAAATACATCCTACATGGCAACATTTTTTCAGATATGTTAGTCTGTGCACTTGAACTGATGAATGTGCTGTTTTGCTAATCTTGCAAGCTAGTTGCACTGTGATGAAATACATCCTACATAGCAACATTTTTTGTGGGAACAGATAGTGAACTCAGAAGGCACATAGTGTAGATAGTATTTTAATATCTTCAGACCAACCTTGTCTTGATATGCTGATTGTAGCTGGCAGTAGTTGTCAGCAAATAGAGTTTAAAGTGTCAACAGCACATTCTCTCAACTCTCCCTGAAATCAGATACATTTGGAATAGCTGCTGCCAGTGGGTGCAAATTTGACCAGGACCTGTCCAGCTGCAAAAGGTGATTTTTTTTAGAAAACAGTTCTCCTTTTAATGCACTGATTTCATTTTTTAAATCAGAAAACGACCAGTGTCCCTCAGAGCTTTTATATGATTGCTTTCTCACTCAACTGGTCTATTCATTTCCCTGTTAAACGCAAACGCCCCTGCAAATCTGCGGTTTGGCTAAGGATAGAGCCTCCTTTTAAATGAGGTTTCTCTTTTCATTTCTCTAAGGACAAGACAAGATTTGATTACTGGCCTCTTCTTGTGACTAGAGAGAGGCCAGTGCTTCTCAGCTATCACGTTTTAATTTCTACCTCGAGCTGTCCTTTCAGTCCACGGCAGGCCTTCTGTTCCAGTCCACCTTAGGTCTGTGTGCCTTTTTTTTTAATGAGGGAAGCTATTGTATTTGTAACACATACCTTCATGCTGGCAAAACAAATCAAGGCTTCTTCATTGCCAGAGAAGAGCTTGAACACTTGTGGTATTTCTTTTCCTGATATGAGTGTCAAGTACTGATAATGTGATACCATGCAGGAAATGACCTGTACTCTGCATGACCTTGGCTAGTTTTATACCGTCTTTATTAAGCCGTGGTATCTAGCCCTGCCTCCTTGTATTCTGTGTTCTAGCCTCCAAAACAAAGGTACATGGATCAAGATCAGCACCCTGAAACAGTTTGGCTACATCACTTTGGCTGTCAGAAACCTTTAATTTGGGATAGGTGACTTGATTTTACCTCCCGCCTCCCAAACGGACACAACAGTAGCTTACTGGCCTACTGAACACAAGAATACCTGTCTGCAACACTTGCCGCCCTTTTGTTCTCTGTATGGACGCAGTTTACAACTTACAAAGCTTATGATGGCACACTTCACATATTGTAGCATTTTTACAAAGCAAGTCGCAAAGGTAGTTTGTAATAACATGTATTTGTTATTGGCCAATTGTTTATTCATTGGTCAGTGTGGCTGCTGGCCAGTCTGTGTGAGTGAATCACAGTTAGCATGTTTTTGCAGCTGCTGCAGAGGGAAATCCTGTCTTTCTGTGTGTCCTGGTTTGGGCTCAGTACACCACGATCATTTTGTCAGTGATTGTTGCAGTGAAACTGAGTACTGGAGTTAAAAAATATGTTTGACGCATCAACTGATGCCATTTTATGTAACCAGTAGAACTGTGCAATGCTTTTGGTTTGGTATGATTACTGTTGTGTTTGATTGTGATATAAATGGTAAACAGCAAACTTGCAGGAAAGTCATCTTGTCGCCTTCTGGTGGCTGCATTCAAAGAAAAGGCTTTACTTTGCCAATTTGATATTAAATTATATTACAGAGTACAGTGAATGAAGCATTGCAGGGAATCTGTTATGTTATGTGTGGCATTTTAACATTAATAAATTACCGTCACATTCATTTTGAGACTTTAGTATAATTACCGTAAACAAACGGTCACCAGGAAGATGAGCAGCTTCTATTGGTCTCTACACTGTATTTTATATTGTGTTCCACTCTGTCAGATTTTGCTGGAAATATGCTGAATTGCTTTATGGCACACAGGGACATTGCTTTATGGCACAAAACATTATCACAATGGCAGATGGTGGAACGAGTGAAAGATTGATCACAAATCACTTCCAACATGTTTATCCTCTTCAGTAAAGCCAAAGAGAAAACAAAGACATGCTGAGTGACGACAGTGAGGGGGAGGGGGGGACAAGTAGCAACATCCTCTTTGAGACAGGAAGCAATGGTTTATGGGAAATGTGGTCTTAAATACTAGCACTGACAATACCACTGGTTTTAGATAGAGGCAACCAATAGTCTCAACCATGGTCTCATTTGTTTACGGTAATTATATCAAGGTATCCCAGTTAATCTGACAATGATATCTTGATATTTAAAAATGCTACATGTAGCACCTGTGATGACTTGTGGGCTGCTAAAGACAAAATCAAGTGTTCAATTCATCAAAATGTGTTGTCGCTTTCCCTTCCCATAGCTTTCTTTACAGTTACGGTTGCACTCAGTTATCTATAGCTCAAGTGTTTACATGGCAGTCTGTATATCGGCAGTTGTTCATGGAGTTTTTAAATCAAAACTTGTTATGCCTGATAGATTTAGAGTGGGATTAATCTTTATTCATGTAGAGAGGATAGTCTGTACTCGTACATGTGAACACATACAGTAAAACCACTGATACTCTGCTGGGTTGCGGATCACTTTTGCAGGTTTCTTGCAGCGGTATTTACTTTTGGATCATCAACTCCATTGTTTATGCTGGAAGTGTCAAAGCTGATTTGGCAGGCGGTCCGTATCCCCAGTGACCTAGAATAACTGAGAGTGCTGAGGTTTGACCGCAGCACTCAACCTGGGACACACACACTTCACTACAGCATGTGTGCCGCTCTTTAAGGCTGCACAATGTTAGTTAATGTCCAACTTTAGACAAACAGTTTGAGAGTACACAAGAAATCCCAAGTCAAACCCTCAGTTAGGTCAGGGGAAAAATCAATTGGGTGTGATATTGCCATATTTTCTCCTATGGTATTGTATTGATATATTGAGGCCAAAGTCGTTTCGACAGCGTCTTTGTTAAATTTTTATTTAATACATTTCAAGATAAGAGGTCATAGTGAATAGTAGTAGATATTAAGCAAACAAGTCATTATCTAATAGCTAAACTAATGATTGTTTTGTGAGTATCGTTCAGTAATTGTTAGCTAATCTTTAACAATAGTATTTTCAACTGTTTTAATAAGTGATTAGCTTCTTTTAATAGCGAATAGTCAAAACGGCAAGTTATTTAAACCTAATGAATAGTTGATAAATGATTTATAGAATAACAGTTGGCTCAGTGCACTTAATTTTCAGCTGACATTAATTGTTAATAAAACATTATTTTGGCCCTTATTCTAATGTTGCAGCTGATGTTTACAAATGTTTGTTATACAGTGCAAGATTATTTTGCAGGATAATTTTATTACAGAATCTGAAAACCAACTTCAGTAAAATGCTGCATTAATCAACAACCCTGCTTAAACAACTGCCATGGATGTATTAGTGGAAAACATTTCTGGCATTAATCAAAACAAAATCATCAACCAAGTTTGTTAGAAGCACTCAATCAGAAAAGGCCAAGGCCATGTCACCCCATCCCTTTTTACCCATCTGACCCAGTGTGGGAAGTGGGACAGTTGGAGAAGGGTGAGGGCTGAACTTGTTATGTATGAAAAGGGAATGCTGAAAACTCACAGAGTCAGTGCTTTATTATTGTTGTGAAAGTTATGTCTACCCCCCCAGTCCCCCCAGTCCCCCCAGTCCCCCAACCCCTTTTTCTATAGCCTTCCATCCTCAACACAGTCACAGTATAAACAGTATAATAACCACCATGGATAACAGAAGTTCCTTCAAATGCAGCAGGAATTCTCACTTCATTTTGTATTTACACGTTTGCTAAACATTATAAAAAATTGCATCAGTTTACAAAGATGTTTTCTCATTTGGTTAGCTGATCCTCAGAGGTGCGTCGTTCGAGTGTGAACTCTCTATTCGTTGGTTGGCCTCTGTGAAGCTGTTTGTTACGAGCCTCCTCACTGCTGTGGCCACACCAAATGACCCAGGCATGCAGGGATGAGGGTAGCACTGTGATGACGAGGGAAACCGGTCCGACTGGCCTGCCAGTGTGGAGGCAGGGTGGCACCTGTCACTTCCCCACTACAGCAGGTGACTTACAGTGCTGTCTGCCTCCATTCACACACACTGACAAACACATTAGCTGACCAACAAATTCCTTTCATCTCAGTCACAAGAGAGAGGGGGTGGTTTATATTAAGAGGTGAAGAGTAATAGCTTTGGCTTCCAGCAGAAACTAAAATTTTGCATTTGTTACCACATTCAGAACTATAATGCCCAGTGACACTAAATGCTCAGGAATGAACAGAAACACATTCACTCAGACTTGTGACTGCTGTAGATAAAGACTCGTGACTGCTAATATCAGGTGTGATAACTGTTGTTCCATGACGTTAGCTGTCTGGTATTTCTCATGCTGTTTAAAGGTAACCCATGAAGGGTTTTCTCTGAGTATATCATTGTCAAATGAACTGTGAGGACAAACCATGGCTGCTACAACCCTCTGGTTGCGGCTTACTATTGATGTAGTTTCTTATTTCTCCTTCCTGCTGATAATTATTTCTATTTTACCAGTCAGATGTCTACTGTAAGGATTTTTTTTGCAGAAATCTAAAACTACACTGCATGAAAATAACAAAGCAGTTGTTTAGTGCCACTGTTTGTATTGATGACACGTTTTTCTGTGCTACCATACAGTATGTCATGACGGTTTTTCCGTTGAATGAGTCAGACTTAAGTGGGTACAGTAAGTTAGTAGTACTGTATATGGATGAAAGACAGGGCGGTTTGTAAAGGCAGGAGGGTGTGTGTGTGTGTGTGTGTGCGTGCTTTATTCTTTTGTGCGCTCATGCATGCTTGCTCACGTCACGGCTGTGTGTGATGAGTGATAACGAGCATCCTGCCTGTCCAGGAAGACGGCCACTGAACCTTTTGTGTGTTAATCTGCTCCATCAGTACCTGAAAACCTGAAAAGTTTTCATCTGTGCATCACAAATTTCAGCTGTGTTGTTAGGCACTGGAATGTACGTTGGTGTACTGTAGGTGTCACAGATTGCGGTCCCGTCTCCGTGGGTGTAAAAGCGCGGGCATTCCCCACTGTGCTTGAATACACGGGAAACTGCCAAACCTGTCGTCTAGCATTCCTCCTCTTTTCTAGATATTCTTGTTTCCGAGCAAACACGTTGCAAGTCTGCTGTCTGACGAAGCCGTCGTTTGCTGGATGGGTGTCATCACAACTGAAACCTGTCATCTATTGTATGGATTGAGTACTGTGGTTGTTGTCAGTTGTGTGTCTGTCTCTCTCTCTCTCTCTCTCTCTCTCTCTCTCTCTCTCTCTCTCTCTCTCTCTCTCTCTCTCTCTCTCTCTCTCTCTCTCTCTCTCTCTCTCTCTTCTCTCTCTCTCTCTCTCTCTCTCTCTCTCTCTCTCTCTCTCTTTGTGTCTCTCTCTCTCTCTCTATAGTACAGTATTTCAAATGGGGTAAGATTGCAACATTGACTAATCATTAATAATGAATAAACAGTAATCTAACGAATATCAACAATCATATCAACAACAGTATAATCAAAAGCAGTTCAGTAACATTACTAGCTCAGTTAAATTTTGCAATTCTGTTCATAGCTATGAACTGAATTGACAGTTCATTCTCTCTCTCTCTCTCTCTCTCTCTCTCTCTCTGTCTCTGTCTCTGTCTCTGTCTCTGTCTCTGTCTCTGTCTCTGTCTCTCTCTGTCTCTGTCTCTGTCTCTCTCTCTCTCTCTCTCTCTCTCTCTCTCTCTCTCTCTCTCTCTCTGTCTCTGTCTCTGTCTCTCTCCCCCTCTCTCTCTCTCCCCCTCACTCTCTCTGCCACTGCATCCAAGTCCAGACAAAGCGACCGCACTATTAACACTGGCCAACACTGGGATATTATTCAAGTTCTTCATATTTGGGGACAGGCAGTGGTCACGTAAACACATTTAAAAGCCCTTCTCACAGCAACCCTCTAGACGTGTTGGGTGGAGATGTTGGATATTGAGGATTCACAGGTTCTTTAGCTCTGTCTCTGCAGCCTATTGCAAGTGGCATGTTGACTTTGTGTGTGGGTAGCCACTGTATATCAGCAGTGGCTAATGAAAGCTCAGATTTATCGCCCTGGATTTGTGTGAGTTCCTTATGAAGTGTGAAAAAAGACACTGATATTCTGCATCTCCGCAGCAAGAAAAGCTGTGAGAAACTGATGCAACAAGAAGTCATTTCTAGTGCTCAGACATTTGAGGGAGTCTCAAATGTTCCATCATGCGATATTGTTCCACTTTTTGCCCAAGTGTCACAGGCTCCTGCTTCCTTTGTGCTGAAGCTTTGTGTCCTGTTCTGGTCTCCAGAGCAGTGCAGCAGTGACCCGCCAGAAGGCTGAAGTGGAGGCAGCCAAGGGTGCGGTGGAGGGCCAAGCAGGACGTCTGACCCAGGAGGCCGAGCGACTGCGCAGGCGGGCACAGGAGCTGGAGAATGAGGTGGCCAAACTCAACCGGATCATTGATGAGGCCAAGCTGCAGGAGAGCAGGCTGGGGGACAGAGTCAGCAGACTGGAGGTGAGGCAGGACTGCAACTGATGCTGTGCTGTTTTTAAAATGTGCCTGGTAAAGTTTCTCCATTGCCATTACATACATTGTAGCAATTTTATTATACAAGTCTTATATAATGTAATGTGCACTCACAGAGAGAGAAGAAGCAGGTGGAAGAGTCTTTGGCTGAAATCAAGGAGCAAGAAGAGGAGATGTCCCGTGCCAACCGTGCTTTGACCGTCCGGTTAGAGGATGTACAGGTGAGATTAACAACATCTTGACGTGTGTGGAGAAACTTGAGAAAATGTATATCCTAAGCACAGTTCAAAGAACTTTGATTGGTAGACCTGACATCTTTGATACTGTGACCCTCTATAGAGGAACTTGACCAAACTGAGCAGCGAACACAGGGAGCTGGAGGAAAGGTTACAGGAGGAGAAGATTCAGAAGGAGCAGTTCAAGAACACCAAGAATGAGATTGAGGATGAGAGGAGGTTGCTGGACCGTACAGTGGAGAAACTTCAGCGGGAGGTGAGTCTACTGGAGTCTATTCTACACTTACTCTACATTTCTATATTTACTTATATCCCATACTTTGTTTGCATTTCAGTCAGTAGCCTGCTGAGCCACACCGTCCTCATTGTAGCTCTATTAAATGTCCTCATATTTCCCTCTTTCTTTGGCCTTGACTCTCTCTCGCTCTCCCTGCAGATGAATGATATTGTGGAGGCATCTCAGTCGTCCACCCAGGAGCTGCAGGAGCAGATCGATATTTACAAGGAGAAGAACCGTCGGGAGCTGGCGGACCTGCACAGGCAGCTGAAAGAGCGGGGACAAGAGCTGGAGAAGTCTCGTCTGGCCGCTAAGACCCTGCAGGAAGAGGTAGGCTGCGTCGGTCTCATACAGCGTCATGGCCTTTTACAGGGAGACAAGAGGCAGATTCAAATACTCACACAGCTCACGTGGTTAAAGTGGCCAAAGCACAGCTGTCAGCAGTCGGGCCAACCAAGCACTCCCATGCAGAACAACAGATGATGATCCTTTGTTCTGACTCAACGCAGTGTGACACCTCCCGCCAGCATCATCCTCTCCTTTCACACACTGATGTCATGACTTTGGAATTTCTGCTCCCCGCTGCCCGTTCCAGGTGCAAACTGATCCGGTCAAATAAATAGAGGCTGCTAAATGTTGAGGTTGAGGGTTTAAAGGAGATTCAGCGGAGGTCAGTGGAGGTGCAATTAGAGTTAAGTATTTGAGCCAAGTCAAGCCGGAGAAAATAGGAGTAAATTTCTCTCTGTTCCTTATGAAACTTGTGAGTTCATTTTATTTACACTCGACGTTGGAATATAAAGGGAATCGTGATGAATCTCTTTATAATCCCGGTGTGACCTTGGCCAACTCGCACCATATAATTAATACCATAACAGCAAAACCGCTGGCCACCACTCCTCTTTGTTTGCATTTGAGAAGTTTAACCTTGTCAGCACTTTGGAATGTTGGGAATGTTTTTGTTCAGCGTAGGAATAGCCAAATGTGAATAATTTGTGTTGGAAAGGGTGTGGCTTATTTGGCCTTTACATTTTATTTTATATAATTTTTTTTATTTATCTAATATTTATTTAACTGGGAAGGGCAATTGAGAACATATTTACAATGGCCACCTAGAGGCAGGCAAATACCTTTTTGAGGTTTTGCAAATAGAATTGCCCCAGGACAACATTGGATAATATTTTTCAAAAACAAAGAACTGAAAGGGAAAGCCTTCGGTTCTACCTGCAGGGGGTTGGAAACCGCGTAGAAGCACAGACATAAACAAGATCAAGGCATAGTGCAAGGCATAATGGAGATAATAATACATAGAAGAATACTGTAATACATAGAAGAACACTGGTTTTAGATGTCCTGCTGAGTTAAGACACATCTGCAGTTTTCTGAGAGCGTGTCAGTGATAGAATCAGTATCAGATGAAGGATGAGATATAGTATACTATCCAGTTTCCGTGTCCTTTCTTGCCAATTCCAGTCCGTGAAAACTGAAAAGAATTAATATCCCATTAATAAGGTGTGGTGAGCAGAACAGGTGTTGTGATACGATCCTTCCTCTTTTTTTTGTAGCAGGGACATTCGGCTGTCTCTTCCGGAGCTGCGTGTGCCAAATTTGAACCTGAGGGTTACTGTGTTAATTTAGTTCAAAGTAGCGTGTGTTGAGGTCGGATATGGTAATGTAGAGAAAGAGGAATATCCACGCACTCGTTTAATTCTCCCAAGTGCTCTTTCCATTTAATAAACACTATTAAAGATTATATTTCCATTCATATAGCTCAAATATACTATATATAAGCATGTGATGTTGTACTTCTATCTAGCAATTCTCTCGGAAAGGGAAAAAACATTATAGAGTACATGAAAACGAATGAATATCCCACTCTTAATTTTGTTTGTCTTGTATGGATGTTACTCAGCCTCATTGTTCACCGATATGGGCTTTCAATTGTACATGCACTGGTGAGTAGATTTCCCCATGCAAGGCCAAGGTCAGTGTCCAGGTAGTTCCTTTGTGTCCCGTCTGCATCCATGCTGATGTGTCTTTGTCCAGCTGGTGGGCAGGAAGAGGAGGAAGTCGTTGTTGTGATGTCATTGTTGTGAAAGCTGGGCTTGGCTGACTTCACATCCTCTCCTGAGAAACCTCTAATGGACCCACAGCTCCAAACTGGGTCTAGTGAAGCCGCTTTTCCAGTCGCTCTCCAAAGCCCCGTCAGTCTCCGCCCGGCTGGACTTGGCAGACCTTCAGCAAAATTATAAGCCTTGGCTGCAAACCTGCTGTAAAGAGAAGTCACGGCAATTTTCACTCGCTAGGTCTACTACATTAAGTCGTTCATTCATTTTCCATAGCCGCTTATTCCTATTTAGGGTCACGGGGAGGGGGTGGGTGGGGGGGACTGGAGGCTATCCCAGCATGCATTGGGCAGACAGCAGTAGGTCCACTTTGTATGCTCAATTTTCGTTCCGTGGCTCAAATTAGGTCTTATTTAAGTATTTATGTCATGAAATATGGAACAATTCTACTGTAATGGCCAAATATTTGTTCTGGGTGACAAATAAGGCCAGGTGATGAATTCTCATTGTCTTCACATTAAGCAGTGAGGGCAATTTTCCAGCTGTGGGGGGCATTGCTGCTGAAAGAGCAGGGGGGAAACACTAGGTGTGCTGGCTCCATTAGTCACTCAGGAGAAACATACTGTATATTCATTTCCCTAAGCAGCTACTAAGCTCATGCTCATTGTTGCAACAATAATACTTTGATATGAAGCAGGGTGACACAGTGATTAAGGAGATGGATCTTTCAACAGGAGGGTCTGGGTTCAGTCCCCACTTACAGCAACAGTATTCTGCCTGCTGAAGGCTCCTTGAACGAGACAGACAGATTTCTCTGGATTTCATCATCATATCATAAAAAATGTTTTCTGTAAAATTACAGAGTGATCAATTATACCGTAAATTTGAATGTGCTGGTCATAATCAGCGATGATGGTCCAGTAATTTTCCACGTGTTGAATTATGTTGATGCACTAACTGTATGTTGTTTGACGTTCTGCCTGTCCTCCCTGTAGCTGTCACAGCGGGACGAGGAGCTGCGGCAGTGTAAGAGGGAGCGAGACGAGGCTGTGCTCCAGGAGAAGAGTCTGGAGAAGAAGCTCTACGATCTGGAGCTGGAGGCTGAGACGAACGCACACGCTAAAGATGACAAATCCCGACACATGAAGCTCATGGAGGTACGGTATGATGTCATGTAAAGCCACTGATAAAGGTTTTGCATGCGTCTCTTTCCTTCCCTTCTCATTAACAATAATATGTATCCCAGTAATTTCACACACTTCATAGTTAAGATAGAGAGATAGAGATAGAAATATGTTTTTTACTTATCCCATAAATCATCTCACAACCCCCGGGGTTATAGGCTCTCAATTGCTCTCAATTGCTTAGGCTCTCTTATATAGAAAAAAGCCATTCATATAGCAACATCCCCACTGACACTGTGGATGTGATTGCTGTTGTTCAGGACAGGATAGTCCAGCTGGAGCTGGACCTGGATGAGGAGCGTCAGAGTGGAGACCAGCTGATGGACAGGATAGACCGAGGAAGAGAGCAGGTACAACACACACACACACACATACTCAACACATACTCATTTTCAATGCTCACCTGTCTCAGTGACCTGCTGTCAGTGTTCAATTATGCTCACACAGTCCTGTCTCTGTTCCATCTCAACCCAAACTGATCTCCTGTTACTTTGTCTTCCACCTTAACATCACAACTGTAACCACTAATCTCTCAAGGGAAAGAATACTGGACCTACACAAAAGCATTTCAAATCTCAAATGTAGTCCTGCAAGAGTAACCTGGATTAACATGATTCATAGGTTGATGGCTTATATCAGTGCTTTCTGTGTGTTTATTGATGCCTATGTGCACCCTTGGGTGTTTTTCTCTTTCCTGCAGTCCACAATTCCCAGTTAATTTCTGGTCTGGATAAAGTGGAGGGGTTATTGCGTTGTAAGATGATCTTGCATAATCATTCGGGTTGGCGGCCTGCCAGCGTGGTGTAACAGCGTCTATCCAATTTTCATGCATCAGTCACAAAAGACCCCTCTTAATGCACTGCCTGAGCCAAAATATGCAAGCTGCCAAATGTCTCAAGTTTTCAGGTTGTGGAGTTCACTTGTAAATTACGTGCTGTAACTGCATCTTGAGAACAAATCCAGTTCTTGTGCTTGATCTGAGTTTTCATATCCTGCGCGAGCAAATGCTCCAGTTTTCCTTCCTCGCTGATAAAGCTGCTGATGGAGGCATTGTGAACTAAGATGCAGATAAACTACATTTCCCTTCAGAAGTGTTGTTTGTTTGTCTGAGGCTGGTTGCTAATCATAGCAGGAGAATGTTGGCTCTGGATTCTTCTGGTGGAAATAACATTGGTGTAAATACAATTATTATTAAGGCCCAAATATTCTTTAGCTAATGTAGATAATATACCTTATGTAACACATGGTCCAGTGGTGATTATCTGACAGGGTTGTCCACTGTAGCTCTGCAACTCCTTATTAATTGTAACATATGGGGTCTGAAGCAAGGCCCATACGATTTGGCGAGGCCATGGGTTCACCACAGTCTGGAACTGACACAATTTCAAAGGTATTGACCAAAATTTTAGATAAGTGAATAGCGACATGAAGAGAGGCTTAAAAGGGGTGGTTGAGTAGAGTATTTAAATCTCCTTAAATGGTTTTCCTTTTTTAAAAAAAAAAATCCTGGCAGAGAGAAAAGAGTGGCATTGTAACAAAGTGGCATTGGTTCAGCATGAGGCTGAGGTCGGTTGTCAAGGCAACACTCGAGCTTTGTGCAGTCAGAGTGAAGTGGATTGAGTGCGAGTGGTGTGCGTGTGTGTGTGTGTGTGTGTGTGCTAACGTCTGTGGGGAAGCGAGGGGGCTGTATGGCTATGGGGTCTGGATGGGGCGGGAGGGGGGGGGGTTGCAGCAGCAGCAGAGGCAGCAGGAAGAACACCTGCGTCTCTCCTGGCACCAGGTGCTCCTCTCCTGTCTAAATGAGAGTAATCTCCCCTCTCCTCTCCTGCCGTCTCTCACAAAGCAGATTAGTTTCGCTGTATGTTCCAGTCTGCTGATTCAGCTCCCTCAAGCACTGTGCTGGGTGCACCAGTTATAGGGGCCATCGTTCATCAGAGCAGCCCACTGTCACCCACTAATTGGCATAAAATATCACCAATTCTAAGCTCCCCTCACAAAGAAAGAACCATCACCGCTGTATCGATTAGTTTTCATCCTCCTGCGTTACTCCCTCCTTTTGAACTAGGCCACGAGCGTCACTGAGCAATCATGTTCATGCAGCCAGTTCTGTCCCAGCTAGTTTAGTAGGTAGTGATTGGATGTATGTTGACAGCTGGCAAATGTTAATATTGTATATTCCCACACAACCTACTGTAAAAAATATGTTTTTCTTCCAAAAAGTTTGGCCAAGTTTAAAAGCTAACATTTACATTTTGCACAGTTTGAAAGTCCACAGCTACAGTATATTTTCAGCAACTGCTGTCACTGATTTATCACCACAGTTTTAACCCATATCACTGAGAGGTGATGAAAACTTCTGCAGTAAGTGGAATGCAACAAAATTAGATTCTCCAACCCACCAAAGGGACTTTTCAGTCTTCACTGAAACTTCTATTGCTGAGCATTTTGACTCATTGAGTGCTGCAGCGGTCTCCGTTTCAAGTGAGACCCAGGCAGTGTCTGATAATAATTGTCCTCAGACTGTGCGGACCGTAGCGATGACAGTGTCTGGGCTCTGCTTGACAGGTGGAGCAGATGAGGAATGAACTCCTGCAGGAGAGGGCTAGCAGACAGGACCTGGAGTGTGACAAGATGGCTCTGGAGAGACAGGTACACACACTCCTGTCTGCAGGAAAACAACTACACAGAGTGTACTCTCCAAACCCAGACCAAAGCCCCAACTCATTTCATTCATCTCTGTCTCTTTCTTTTCATTGTCCTCTTTCTCAATCGATTTTCTCCATTCCCACATCAATTTCTTATGTCTCTTTTGATATACTGTTATGGTGGGCCCCTAAATTTGTGATTCCAGTCAAGCATCTTACTTGTTACTTGTGTCCTTTGTAGAACAAAGACCTGAAGAGCAGAGTGTCCCATCTAGAGGGCTCCCAGAAGTCCAACAAAGAGGGCCTGGTGGCCCAGCTGGAGAGCCGTGTACAGGAGCTGGAGGAGAGGCTGGAGGGAGAGGAAAGGTGAGGCGATGGTTTGGATGGGGAAGAGAGCTGAGGTGTGGTGAGGTTAGAGTTGAGGTGGTGGAAGAGGAGGAGCATTAGGGGGAGTTTTGCTTAGTCTGGGTTAGACTGCCAAATAGCAACTAGGTTTTAGATGGAATTGACAAGCACCTAGAGACTGGAGGATTTAGGCTGCAAAGTTAGTACAGTTCAACAGGCAAAAATAAATATTGTGCTCAGCCAGGCTCCTCTCTGACTGAGTAGGGTGCGTGTGACCAATAGAACTGACACACAGAACTGATACAAAATACAAGTAAAGTAGTCAGCACATCAAGAGAAAGTTAGTGCCTATGTAGGAGTGAGAGGCACTTTTGTAAAGCTCATACTTAGACCGTGTACTAAAGTCTATACCTATAGGTATAGAGACTGCTATATCCTTCACTCATTTACAGGAGCTGTCTGACCCTATTGAACATAACCTTGTTTCAGAGGAGTGGATAAGACCAACTGTACATTCTTTCCGTTGTTCTGAGATTTGTTCAAGTCAGTATGCGCTAATATGTAAATGGCCCGTCATGTAGTTAAATGCCTCTCTTCTCTGTGCATGATGTGCTGCATTACATGTACTGATCCATCATGCTGCATGTGTTGCAGGGAGCGTGCCAACCTGCAGCTGGTGAACCGCAGACTGGAGAGGAAGGTAAAAGAGATGGTGATGCAAGTTGATGAAGAACATCATTCAATGCAAGACCAAAAGGACCAGGTAAGCAGTACACAGCAGACCCTGTCCGTCCTTCAACCACATAGTCAAAGTATTTACTGTGTTGATCTTCGACCGTTTTAACCCACTGCATGCCGTTTTCCTCTGGAAGTTGAACCTGCGTCTTAAGGCCCTGAAGAGGCAGATGGACGAGGCTGAGGAGGAGATCGACCGGCTGGAACACGGCAAGAAGAAGCTGCAGAGAGACCTGGATGAGCAGCAGGAGGCCAACGAGCAGCTCCAGAGCCAGCTCAAAGCTCTGCGAAGTGAGATTAGGTAAACACATTTTTTTAGAATATGACGTCCTTAACAGAATGAAAAATCCTTGAGAATAACATGGGAACACACTGGGTATCCTCCTTCTAATCATCTCTGTGTCTCTCACTGAAGGCGTAAGACCAACTCCGCTCCCCTGCTTAACAATCTGGATGACGACGACGACGATGACATCAGTACCGACGGGGAGACGTACTTCAGCTCATCCTCTGGGTACAAGCGCTCCTCGAGTCAGGACAACATCATGTCCACCTTCACTTTGTAAACGAACACTGAGGCCATGAATGAAGCTGCTTTATACGCATGGCTGTTGGACCAAATGGCTGGAAATCCCTCCTGAAATGAACACATTTTGTTCCATGTGCTTTCGGATGATCGTGCATATTACTCTGTAACAACCGTGTAAATATTCGACAGGGTGATAAGAAATATTATTTGTGTTTTTAAAGTGAAAATCCACCCTAAAACAGAGTTCAAATCTTTTTCCTGTTAATCAAACCTGAAAAGAATCGACATCCTGAAAAGAATCTGGACTTTTTTTCTAGGTTTGTTCACATTCCCATATCAAGTCTTGACTATCCAAGATCATAGAATAATATACTGTATGTGAATCCTGTTCTGAGTGGATTTTCCCTTAACTAATGAATCACACACGCTTGTCAATGATTAATTTAGCATTAGTGAACTTAAAAGCGCACCCTTTAATGCACTGTAAAGCAAGACATAACCAATACTGCCTATTCGAACAATACTACAATACTCCTACTTTTTATTCTTATCAAATATGTTAAATTTGCATCATATATGAAAGAAACTATTACTATTTGTATATTCTTTTCTGCATCATTCATTCCAATAAAGTGTGTTGTGCTTTTGTAATTGAATCCGATGATATGAAGTGCAGAGTGCCAGGACTTAAACAGGTTCAGCCAAAATGTTTTATTTATTCACAGTTGAAAATACAAAAGCCTGGCTCACTGAGGTTTTTAGGGAACTATGTATGAGGGATTTTGTACACATCCATTTTTATATCATTTTATATCATTTGTTGACTAGTCATTCGTCCACAAAATTGTAATCTACAAAGAAATAACTTGGAGCTCCTCCAGGCTTGTGACTCCTAATATTAATAGACATTGCAGTATTCATTAAGCATATACTGGAAAAGGCTGTGTGTGTTTCATGTGATCATATGGAGATACTCAAATTAACCTTCCTATATATTTTCTTCTTCTGTTGATTATTGATATACTGGTCTGTGATTCTGAATCGAATTCCTAGCGGTTACAGCGTTGAACAAAGCAGCACAAAGCAATAGCATTTCATCTCTGGAGACATTTTTATACTGGAGACATGTTATGATTTGAGAAGCTAGTTATATGTCTGTGGTAATTTTTTTCAGTGTTAATATTGAACATGGTATAAGTCTTTTTTGTTGACCTCATATATGTGTATTTGAAATGTGCCACTGTGTGCATAAGGCCGCGCAGTACCTGTAACGAGCATCTGTGTGCCTTCTCTAATTTTCCTGTGCGAGTTAATTGAATGAGGGAACTTCTTCAGATGAGATGAACTGACAATCGATCTTTTCGCTACACTGTGATGATTTGCACTCTATTGGCTCTTTATCGAAGGTGGTCGAGTCTGATGCCTGTGAAGGGAGAGTGGATTCAGAAGAATTCCTGCCACTACCTCTCTGTACACATTTGTATGTTTCTGAGACTAAAAATCCTGCTGAGACTAAAATAAAATTACTCTTAGTTAATCTCATACGCATTGTCTTGGTCAATAGTAAATCCTGACAACTGATACGTTTCTTTTATGATTTACAGCATTTAAAAATTGATTTTGATGTAGTAAGATGTGACTGGGTTGATCTGTGTGGTGTCTTTGCACTTAGCGATGCCTCTAAACTGACTTTGCTCATCTGTTTTTTAAAAAATCAAAGCAGCTGTGTCAATAGCAGCTCTTCATCTTTAATTTCGTGCTCTGTGGGACTGTATTTTTTTCTACTGAAACACATGAAGCATAATGCGTCCTGTGTTTGGGCCAGAGCGCCTCACACCACCGAGCCCGCTTCAATCCCTGGGGTAAAAAAAAGAATTGATCTCTGGTGTTGAGAAGGGGAACACAATTATTGGGCGGGGGTTGGGGATGGGGGTGGGGGGGCTAGTAGAGGCCCCATATGAAGACATTCTTTATAGGTGGCTTTACAGCTGACTACAGCAGAAAAAGGGGTGAAGAGACGAGGCTTTCTTATCCTCCTAACAAGGCCGGCTGCCTATTGTTCTCAGGGCATGACCTTCAATTGTTGCCATTCTGTGCCGAACAAACAAATCAACCTTTTAAATGCGAAGGTATTATCTCTCTCATTTCTCTGTCAACCCAAGCAGCAACCTAATAGGAGCTGCAGGGCCCGGAAAGGAATAGTTGAATACGCTTAACAAGGTGATCATTCCTCAAATTCCTTGATGTGCTTGGCTGACTTCATGCAGAGTGACTGGTGGGAAACAGGGGGGCAGACAGCTGAGAAACATTAACACATGGGATTGTAAAATACTAAGTTTGTCATGGAGGGAGATGTGGGTGTTTTCTGCGATAAAATTATAGATTTAGACTATTCAAACTTCAACTCTTTTCCACATAGAGCTCTCATTGTTTCTTAGTTCTCAGTAGAAGACATACAAGTTTCAGGTTCAGCTCTGGCAGTTCGATGTAACTGGACACAAAAAAGCAACTTGTGAGCATGGAAACAGTTGCGTGATACTGTGCTGCCCCCTAGCTGTAGTGATGGTGTAGGTACTGAATACAAGTCATGAGTAGGTGATGCCTGTTGTGGCGGTTGGAAATAGGAAGTTGGAAATTATTTTAAAAGCCAAGAAGTAATAGAATATAGATGTGACAACAGACATTTACAAAATGGAGATCTACATATTATTTCGTCAGTAAACCTCAAATATCAATGCATGAGGTCAGAGAAACAATGAGGATTTGTACATTTGAGACACATGGTGAGTAAAAACTTGACGCTGCTGATGGAAAGCCATGCTTATTGATGTGCCCAATTACTTTTCTATGTGTATGAGCATTAATAATGAAGTGGTAAACAGTTGATGGACTGTAAGTGGGAGTTTGGCTCCTGGCAGCTGGCCTTCATCACCCAGCCAGGCTGTCAGGCCCCGATAGACCCAGTGGGAGAGAGAGGGCCTCCTCCCACTCCAGCAACCCATAACTCCCAAAACACTTCCAGCTTTATGATTATGAAACTAGCTAAGATTTCTGTGAGTGATTATAATATATGGCTGGTTTCATGAGTAGCATGTCAGAATAGGTAGATAAATTTACTTTTTTTCTAAGCTATACAGTACGCTTTGGTCCAAGGTTTCCTCTAAATTCACTGATGACATTCTTAAAGCTTCATTTCAGAGCAACACCCATGAAGTTTATTGTGTTATTGTTTTTTAGAAATACAGATGACAGTTACTCAGGTTCTCTACAGACACACCAAACTAAAAACCCTGCGGAAGCCTTAGGCAATGAATGCGTAAGTACAGCAGGACAAACCTGCTTTTAGGGCTTGTATGTTTGGAGTTACTGTAGTATATATTGGCTCTTATCAACAAAATATTTTGCCTTAGCTGAGTTAATTCTGATAAAGTTATAAAGAGAGATTGTTTTCAGAACTGCAATCAACTGTGTGAAGACAGCTCTTTAGAAATGCTAAATCCTTGAATCAAAACAACCTCCTTCATGGTTTCACATCACACAGGTTAATAAGTGTCAAACTGGTGTGCTGTGCTGTTTCGGATGCCACAGAGATTCCTGACGACAGTGCATCATTGTGAAACGGTGACAGTCCATCACAGAGAGCTCTGTAATATTTGTCTGTCAACAGGGGTAATGGTACTGCTCTGTCAACTAATTGCCAAAACACAAACAGGATTCCATAGGTGTAGTGATGCTGGGCAGACAACAGCTACTGTTGTTGGTTACAACAGCAAAAGCCTAGTTAAGCCAACTGTGCACTCCCACAGAGAGGAGAGGATCAAAAACCTTTACTGTAATTTGCATGCAGCGACAAAGAATACACACAACCTAATATTGAGACAAAATAAAGTCTTAATCTTCATCTGGCAGCTACTGCACATTTTGCTCATTTGTTTGTTGCCATGAATTAAAATATCACAAGGAGTTGATTAAGAGAGTCCTTTTGTCCTCCTTGATCTGTCAGATTTACTCCATGCAAATCTGGTCATTCTTGTAAGACTGGCCTGGTGGATTTAAGTCAGTGGTAAATCAAGATCCTCTCACAAAAAAAACAGAGTGAGACTTCAGTCAGGGCGGAAGGGAACTGAATCTGACATGTTTATGACAGAGGATTTCCACATGACATTGGATTTGGACGGAGGCCCAGCTGAGTGGCTGACTCACTGATTGCAGAAGTAAATAACCCCATTTGTTTGATGTCTGGTTACTAATTAACCTTCTAGCCCTGTGGAAATACCTCTCATATTGTTCGGAGGATTTCTTTTCATATTAACTTAACTATCTTTACGTTGCCTTACAATAGATCTTTGTTGAGAAATAATAAACTCTCCACACTGTATTGCTAGGCAACTTGAGTCTTCAACTTGATTCCCCATTCCTGTTTTCTGCTTCTAGTTTCTATAAAAAGGGAGTGACTGCAGGCCATCCATACAAGGAATGTGATCTGGCTGTCAGTGTAACTTAAGGGAGTGTGACTGTCTTTTGTTTGACAGAATGAGTTTTTATGTTCAATATAAAAAGATGAGGACAAATCCCATTGAAATTATGTAAAACCAAGCTGGTTTGGGAAGACTTAGTTATGTGGCAGTAGGCAACAAAAACATTAACAAATAATGTTTTGCCTTGCTGTCTTCCCTTTCACTCCCCTCCGCTATCAACACTATAAATAATTCATTGGGTACAGAACCAACAGATGCTTGGCCTAACCTTGCTATTGAGTCACTGTACAGGTGGGATTTATTACAGTAAAGCACCACGTTTACTACTTTCCCCTACCTTGGTCCTGCTTCTGACTTTATTTATACTTATTTCATTGGAATAGACATAGTCATTGGAAAGACATTTTCACACTCAAATTGATTGACCAAGCTCTTGATACAAGAACAGAGAGCATGTAGCAGCTAAACATAAATTTTAAAATGTTTATTTATGTTTATATTGTTCATGAAGACAGTAAATATTATATTGATATTATGTGATACAGAAAAGAAATGCTGTTATAGATCATTTTCCCTTAAATCTTCCCTTAAAGAGGCTTTGTATATATACACCCATGACAGACAGACATAGTGAAAAGCCCTGTGTTGTGGATTAAACAATTGTTAAAGTGTTGTCGTTGTGAGTAGCAGCTCCTCCTATTAGCCAGGCCTGCAGATAAGACGTGCTCCACCTGTCCCAGCCCAAGTCAGAGGACCCGCCCTGTGAGAGACTTGCTCTGAGGGCAAGTGAGAGGCACAGAGCAGGTGAAATGTGGCCCGACAGGTCTGATGGGAAGGCAGGCTGTGAGAGAGAGGGAGACAGAGAGAGAGAGACAGAGAGAGAGAGAGACAGAGAGGCAGTGTGGTTGCTGAGCGACTGACTGACTGACAAGCCTGACAGCCAGGTGGATTTAGCAGCAGTCTGACTGGACTTGGACAATGAAATAGTTGGGTCTCTGTTGCTGCAGGAACTGGATTGCACCTTCACAGACAGAGGGGGAATATCAGGCCTGGTGTGGATTCCCACCGCCAGACCGACACAAGTGGAATTTCCCTCCTCTTCCCTGGCCGGGGCAAAGGGGGGCAGATGGTCGCTCTGTGAGTTTGAGCAGAACTCAGGAAAGAGAGAGAGAGGAAGGGTGGGAGGGCCGGAGAGGGAGAGGAAGAGAACCGAGGAGTAGACACAAGGGGAGACATGCTTCGCTACGGTTCGGCGGGAACAGTCAGCACCACCACCACAGAAGACTCTCCAGAGTCCCAGGTACGAAGTCCCAGGGAACAGTCTCTACCCCCCACCCCCCTCTATCTCTTTCTCTCTCTCTATCTCTCTATCTCTCTCTCTCTGTTTCTCTCCCTCCCTCTCTCTCTCTCACTGTTTTCTGCACATAGTCCAGTGTTTTTTTTCTCTCTCTTCTGTTTGTCCCCTGTTGCTGTGGCCACTTCTGTATTATCTGCATGTGTTTAGATAAATTTCCACAGCATGTGCACATCCCAGCTAATCATCCTCTGTACACTGATCTTCTGAAATTTCATGTTTGCCATAGAATGTGTTCATTTGCAAGACCATGTAATGAGAGCTGAGTACGCGGGAGGCAGGGCTGTCATGTTTATTTAAACAGTTCTCAGTGATAAAACAGGACTAAACTGGACTAAACTGGCATTTACAGTTATCCCCATAGCTTGCTATTGAAATAAGTCAACATAAACTGAGCATTTAATCTAACCACTGCACTAAGAAAATACAGTCTGTTCTAACAACATGCCTTAAAAATAAGAACATTCAAAATATTGCATTGTAGAATTGTTTTGCTTGGTGGCAACTTCGTTTCGGATACTACTGAACAAAGCAGCCATTATACAGGACATGTGAATCATTAGTTCAGTTTCAGAGCATTTACATAAACTTTGTTTGCAGTCTGCTGCTGTTGTCATTGTCTGTAAATAAACCTATGGTAGTGGACTGTTGAGGTCTGTTAGATTTGTCCACCATGAACTTTTCACTGCTTGAGTATCAGTGAGGTTCAGTACAAATGCTTTAATCTTTTCCAATGATAATATAATGCATGGAGAATAAAATGTGCCTTATGTCTGTTCTTATTTCTCAGAGGAGAATCAGACGTCTTCGTCTGACTCTACATGCTGGAGAGAATGGGAAAAAGGAGCCAAAAAATACAAACGCAGACACAGTAAGTCTTATATCTTCCTCATTGAAATTCTACAATGAAGCATCATGTTATGCTCCGGCCTCTTTGACTGCCCCTCTTATATACGTTAAATTTCAGTGAATAGAGTTACATTTAAACCACATTTCCTCAAGTTCAACTCAGAGTCAACAAACCAACTCAAGTTGTGTGTCTCTCTCAAGTTTTCAAATCAACAACCACACATGGCGATCAAGTGTGATGTGGGATAATGGTTTTGGTCCGGCACTGATAAAAACAACATTAACTCTCTATATAGTACAGATCGGTAGACAGAAAAGTGGTGGAACCACTGAGATTTATGTGTATTTTGTCATCTGGACCAGTTATGCAATCATAACAATGGAGGGTGTGTGCATATAATAACACACACACAGCTGTTTCACGTTTTCTTCAAAGCGCTACTCTGACTTTGCATTGTAAATCTATCCCATGCAAGAGAAAGTATTACTGTAGAATAAATTTGCTGAACAGACATTACGTTTGGCATCTCCTTTTCTTATTTCACCTTGGCACAACACATGACAGCCTTATTTTTTTAATAGTCTTGAAACAATATAGCGCAAATATTGGCAACTACACAAACCATAAAACTAACTAAATTTGCTTTCTTAAGTCCAGTAATTATGCACAGTGTTGTGTTGTGAATGTTATTCTAGTCTGTTACTACGCAATGTAACCCTGTGAATTATGATTCTGAGCACACGCCGCAGGCTACATTGGTGTTTGCTATAGGTGGCTCTCTATTTGTGTTAAGGTTGTGTGGTCTGGAGGGTGATGTCAGTGGCTGACAGTGTATGGGAACTGTGTGTGATATTTGGGGAGGTTTCAGGACGTTTTACATAGATATGCAGGAATGGGAGAGGAGAATAGTGGTGTATCTTCTGTGTACCTTGGCCTGGGGTGCACAGCGTTCAGCTAATCACCACACTCCCACACTTAACATCACAGTGCAGCTGATAGCAGCCTGGTGTAATCTTTGAATACACTTCCCTTTGGGAGGGTGTGACCATGACTATTGGAACGGATGACAGAGGACAGTCTGGTCAAGAGTTAACACGCAGCGGAGATACAGTGGAGAAGCAGATGTGCTTACTGATGACACACCACTGCATTGTGTGTTCAGTGAGGACAGTGGGGCCAGTCTGCACCCCAACCAGCTGTGCAAGTCATGCCTTCCTTGCAGACATCACTAACAAGACCAAGCACTCTGGAGTACGGCCATTATACGGTATATTGCGTATGATATTAATTATTACAGCCCATCAACTTTATAGGCCAAGATTGCCATGAAAATGGTGTTAGCAAGTTGGAGGAAAAGTAGAGATTATGATAAATAGAAAACAGTATTTAAAAGGGCCCAGTGTAAACACTACAGGTGCTGCCTGCTGCTGTACCTGATGTGACTTGTAACTCTGTTGTTTAAATGCCTGGTCAGTATTCAAAAGCACCAGGGCAGCTTTTTTTTTTACCTTAATTTATACAGGGAGGGGTTTTGCTGAGCATGCATGCCCTTTTTAAGCCAATGTGCTTAGACAAATTTCTGTGGGAGCTGCTCAGTGGTTGAACTCAGATGTAATCTTTAGTGGAATGTAAAATATAGGTCACTCCCGTATTATGTGCACAGTTTTGAATGTTTGGGACTTTGTAATTAAAGATGAAAAAGAAACAGGAAAAAGGCAAGACAAGGTTATTAATGTAGGAGGAAGGAAATGACCACAACTTCCCATGCCTGAGATATATTATGCTTCAGTAAAGATGATGGGAAAAGTGGTTATCCACCATCAAATTAAAAAGGGTGTGTCTTGCAACCTGACACATCGTGGGACACAGTCTTGCCAGTGACTATGGCCTATATGAGATGTAATGCATCCACACCATGAGACATACAGGGAGCCAAGACACAGAGTTGTTACATATATAATAGTTTGTATGCCTACAGCATTGGATTTCATTGCTACAATGGCTGCAGTCAAAAGAAAGTCTCCTCAAAGCGTGATTCAGTCCAATGGGCTACATGAGAGGGTCTTTGTTTTGAAACACAACTTCCACGTGTGTGTGTGTCCTAAGGGAAGCAAATAAGGATCTAATCCCAAAGATTAGGAGTCAAATCCTTCAGTCAGGTCAGACCATGTGGCAAAGCTAGAAATGACGTGGTAAAATGTTGACACTGCATTGACAGATTACATGTTAGTGGCCTCTTTGAGTGTTTTTACATAATTACATAATTCCAGTAGTCAGTGATCTCGCTGAGCAGGTCAAGCTCCTCTGGGCAAAAAAACCCAAAACAAACAAAAAACTGTATGCGCTGCACACATAGTTCCTTCCTCAAAATTACATGGCTGTAGTTTCGGCTACAAAACCAGGTAAACATTGTCTACCAGCATGGTCAAATATTGGTGATATAAAATTCAAAGTTGAATAGACAGCACATACAGCATTGTTATATTGAGCTCTTGGAGCAGCAGGCCTAGTGTTGTTAAAACATAATGATGGCTATTCTTCCCTCCCATCTGTTGGAATTCACATCCGCCTATTAGAAGGCCCTCGCCATTTCTCCACAGCATGTCTTCTGTAGATTAAGTGGTGGAGAAATGTGAAGCACTGCTTTGTCCAAGAGACAACACTGGCGTCATTGTTCGAGTTCCTCCTCACTCTTATCTCTGCTGGATGGGGGGTTGACGCCTCTTTCTCTAGGCAAGAGGTCCTGGCTGAGCTTCGTGTTTATTTAGAGGAGAAGCTATATTCTCCTCCAAAAGAAGACGTCAGAAATTATCTTTGAAACACCTTTCCTCTCCTGTTTTAAAGACTGCTAGCAAGATATCTCAGATGTTTTTTTGCATTGAGTGGCTTGACTTTAGCATCTATCTATCTATCTATCTATCTATCTATCTATCTATCTATCTATCTTTGTTTAATTTTTGCTTTTAAAACTGGTTTGAAGCAAAGTCCTCGATAGCATGAATGCCACCTGCACCACTGGTGCCTGTTGACGTAGGACACATGGTTGAACCCAACTAACCACCTTGAGTGACTGTTGTCACCTATGGAGTGACTTAAGGGGACTGAGACTAACATGTTGAGGAAGACATTTAAAGGCAAAATCCAAATCTAGTTGGCCAGAATGTTGTTTGCTTGTATTTGTGATGTTGTTGAAAGAGAGGTGAAGAAAAGAGATGAAACAGTTTGTGCATGTTACTGCATAACGGGAAAACAATGAGAGGCTAGAGTAAGTTGTTACCACATAAACTTTGTTAATGATAAGTTTCCAGTGCTGTGGAATGTTTTCACAATAACAGTTATCAACATTTTCATCTGAACCTTGCAGCCCCTAGACCTGGAATGAGGAAAATCATCCACAACAATAATCCTGAGTGTTTGTTTTCCTCTACAGGATGACAAGGTTGTCAATGGGACATGGAAGAAGAAAAATGGGCTGATCCAGAGAGAAAGGCCAGCTGGCAGGGAGTCACCTGACCAGGTAGACAGCCGCATCCACCGCATGAATGATAGCTATGACACAATGAAGGATATTGGCCGTGCTTTAGCAGGTGTTACACTGGCGTTTTTTCTGAATTTGTAGTAAACCACATTGTCTGTGTATGCATCTGCATTCATGCTATCATTAATAATGTATTCAGTCATTTTTACAGTACTGGATATTCAACATAAACAGATGCTTATAGATGAATATTACAGGCTTCATGTCTCTATTGTCTCTTTTTAGTTTATAGAAGGAAAATTCAGAGGTGCAGTCATAACAAAGGGGTCAGGAAATGTTTTTTTCTCTGAGTTGTTTGACAATGCAGAAAACAGATAGGACGATGTGCAAGATAAGAGATCACAAATATCCGGAATTCATTGTTCTTTCCTACTTTCCAGAGTAAATATTTGCTTCCTGTGGTATAGCATTGAAGTATTTCTAGAAATTAATACAGTACTATAGTTTATCTGTGCACATCGATTTTATTGTCATTTACTTTGTTATTGCCTTGTTTGAAGTGCTACACTACTCCTGTGCTGGTATGCATCTGTTTTCATTGCGTGCCTGGTAGAGAGAGGTACAATAGGCAGACAGCGGCAGCAGCTCCTGTACTAGGTTGCAGAAACATGACACTCTCAATGCACCCTGCACTTTTTTTTAGTTGCTAGTTCCCAACCTCCTGTTTTGAGTGCTCAGCAGCAGAGCTAGAAATACCTCAGCAAGCGCACATATGCAAGTGTGTGCACGAGTCCACACACTCACACACATACACTACGCACACCTGCAAGCGCATGCATGCACGTGCACACACAGGCGCACAAATACACAAACACAATGACAGCGTCAGACAGCCCCAGTGGAGGGTGGCTACAGAAACCTGACCTGGGCGATCCTGTCTCCCTCAGCACCTCGGAGCCATAACCAATGGGGTGCCAGAGACCTCGCCGCAGCACCATGGGCCCAAGGTGTATGGTGTGGTGCAGAGGACGAGCTCAGACAGACAGCAGGAAGTGATGGCGCGCGAGTGGTCGGTCAATCACCTTCAGGATGAGATGAGGTACATCAGGGAGGTGAGTGGAGACTGACGGGACGAGTGACGTTGAAACTGATTGTGGAGATAAACGAGCAGCAGGGCCTTCAATTCACCTGCCAGTTGTACTCAGTGTCTTAGCACCAACTCACCTACGCAAGACTCACATGTATGGATTTGCTCTGCTCTGTGGATGAATAGACAGATCATTTATTTGTATGTTCTCTCTATCGCAAAGGTGAGAGATTCTCTGGAGAAGGTCAGAGAGCGGATGTACGGACAGTTCGGAGGAATGCAGCAGTCAATGCAGAAGCTGTCACAAGAAATCAGGGTAATGACATACGCAGTACCATGTGACTGGGTGCTAGTTGCTCAGAACTCCTTCATCCACTTCTAATCCATGAATTGTAAGCTGTGAATAGATGTGAAAATGCAGTGTGCCATGTGTTTCTGCAGACTGCCAATTCACATCGGCGGAGTCTGGAGGCAGAAGTGAAGATTCGGACCGCAGCCATGGACAGCTTTGATCAGATGAACAGCTCCCTTATATCTGCTAACATCGGCCTGCAGGTAACAAATCAATGTCACTGAACTCAGAAGGCCTGCTTCATGACAGCTGCGTACCATTACGGTGTGGCTTGGTGTGATGAATAAAAGTAGTTTCCTTCACAGAAATCCCTTCTGGAGAACTGTCAGAACAGAGTGGACATGAGGGATGAGGTGAAGAGATTGCGGAGCACCTGTGAGAAAACAGAAGAAAAACTGAAAGAGAAGGAGAGGCAGTTGGCTGCTGCTCAAGCTGAAAACCAAACTTTGAAACGACAGGTAATCCTGGACATGAACGCAAGCGCCTGTACACACACATATAGACACACTCACTCTCACGTACACATACACAACCGAAACTCACTCTCTCTCTCTCTCTCACACACACACCCTCACACACACTGACAAAAATATGCCCTCACACGCACACACACTCACATACCTACTCTGACACAAGTGACGAGATAATGTGTTTCTAATACTGGTGAACCAGCTGCCAAGACAAGTGGGTGCTAAAATGGCCGATTGCATAACAGTGTTTGATGAGTGCATGAAGGCAGAGAGGGACAAGCTGTGATGCAGCCAGCAGAGAATTTATGATGCATGCTGTGACTGCATGACACTTATTGAACAAACAGAAACAGGAGAAAGCTTTATATAGCTTCTCATCTCATAGCTCAGATTTTTTTATATTACATAACTTCAAACTAACGCCCTCAAGACCTAACATAAATATTAGCTTCTCACTATGTCTGATCAGTTTCCCTATCTCTGCAGTTCCTCCTCTAGGTTAAAACTATAGGTTCAATTTGATCTGACTCTCTAACTTTCTTGATTATCCATCTCAGAAAGTTCTGAACACTGATCTCCACTTCCAGTTCAAATGATGAGAAACAAACCAGGACTGAAAGAATAACAGTTATTTTAAACAAACAGGAGATATGAGGGATGGTAGAATAAAGCATAATTTTCATCCAGTAGATTTGATAAACGTAACAGATCGTCTCTTTGCAATAAGGTATCCGCTGCATCTGCATCTTCCATTCTAGCATCAATATGGAATAATCAGCCGGGCACTGTAAGACTTTGCGCTGTGCTGTGGATTCTGCAGGTGGAGTCGTCGCAGGAGGCCAGCAGCCAGGCAGTGCAGGAGGTCACAACCAGGCTACAGAGGCAGTATGAGGAGAAGCAGCTGGAGGAGCACCGGAAACACAGGGAGGAGATTGAAAACCTGCAGGTCTACAGTCCTTAGTCCTTATCCATGACGCTTAGCCGCTGCACATCACATACTTATTAAATGCCAATAGAAATAAAGACTTATCAGATGGTAGATGTGTGATGATTACTCAAGATAGGTTGATAAAAAAACATTTTACAAAGATGATAATGCAGTAAGTTCCCCTCTAATGCAAAAACCTGTGCAACTGACAACCAGAAATGGAGATAAATAACTCAATTCTTGATCATTTGATTCTCAATAACAATTCCATATCCTAACAAAACTGTATGTCTCTTCACCCAGGCCCAACTCGATGAGTATATAAGGCGGCTAGAGGAAGCAGAGAGGAATGCTAAGATTGCAGCGGCCCAGATTGCTGAGAGGGACCAGAGGATCTGTGAAGTGGAGCGTCTTCTGGACTGTATGGGACAAGTAAGGCAAAGGCTGAATTTTACATTGCAGGTTGACTATTATGTAGTGCTAAGTCTGTTGTAACATGGGGAAAACATTTAAGAGGAAAGCTATGCAAAAATGCATACAGCCTGTCTTTTTGCAGAAAATAAAGACATTTTCATTTTTTTTTGCATAGGAAAGGAATCAGCTCCAAAAGAAACTGCAGGAGTGTGAACAACGTCTCCGCTTGATGGAGCTCACAGACACAACTGATGCAACTGTGGCCAGGAGGTAGAAAATTAATATCCAGATACACAAACATAAGCAGTTGTTTGATTCCAGTGGAAGTAGAGTGCAAACAGCAGTGTAATTAGTTTATACATGGGGCGAACTGACTACTGGTCTTCCCTTAGGTCTAAACAGCTGGAAGGGGAAACAGTGGATCTCCGTGAGAGAATCAAGCACCTGAACGACATGGTGTTCTGCCAGCAGAGGAAGGTTAAAGGAATGATCGAGGAGGTTAGGAGCATTTATTTTTCTGTTTGTACAGCTAAGTCATGCACTTTTAAGTCTCCTGTTCCCAGCCGATGTTTTGATAATGGGTGGGGATTAGATACATACAGAGAGTTGAAGTTGTGGGAGGCCTAAAGTTTGCCATCTCATGTATGGATGCTTTCAGTGCACATAAAAGCCTAATCTGATCCTAAATCAACAAAGGGTTGAGTGAATTACTGTAAATAAGTCCTGACCTATTCCAACTCAAAAGGCACATCAACTGGCATGAGGGTCACTTAATCCTTTTGATTATTGGCTGCACAAAACCTGCATGCAGACCACAGTTACTGCTTATATTCTATGTAATGGAATGGAGGGCTATACTAGAAGTGTTGTACTGAAGACAATTGAAATTTTAGCAGAAGAATAAGATAATAGGAAGACTCGGCAACAAAAGGTGTCAATAATCTGACAACCATGTTTCAAAAAACGCAATAGAAATCAACAGTTTTTCTGAACAGTTGCGTCTGAAAATTAGTTTTCTGTGCACTGAATAGTAATAGTCACTTGTAGTTTGATCTTTCACAGCCTGTTTGGCTCATCTTTACCAACTGTCCCTATAAGATCAGACCAGAGACAAGGTCAGACTGTAAACACATAATCATTGCTTTCTATTATTTATTTTTTTGTTGAACTTGTGAAGGTTGAATCACTTCGAGCTCAAGTTGCGCAGAAGGATATGTTCATCTCAGAGCTTCTGGACAGAATTGCTATAGTGGAGTGTGAGGTAAGATGATAACGATACTTCACTGCTTGCCTTATGTGATTATTGTGGTGTGGTGTGGTGATCTATGGCTATAGATGACTGCATGCGTGTCATTTCTTTGTGCCATTTCACTATACCTATCAATTCACTTTCACACTTGAAGCGACCTCAGTCTTTTGCATGGATCTGACCTGACGCTGTTGTTTCCTGTTTTCCTTTTCCCTCCTAGAATAATGAATTAGAAGACAAGCTGAAGTATTTTATGTCTACACAGAATAGGCCAAGAGAGGTTTTGCACACCAGGGACATAGGAGTAGGCTGTGATCTGCTCCCCAGGTAAAAAGCCCTATGTTAATGAAACCACATTTAGTACCTTTTGGTTGTGTGTGGCACTCCCTCTTGAGGCTGCTTCTCATTCTGCTGTCTGACTGTGCGCCCACAGAAGTGAAGTGCAAAGGTATGATGTCAAACCTACTGTTCAGTCTGAGCCAGCTCAATCTCAACTCATGCAACATCCAACCCATTATCTGACAACCCCAACCCAACCAAGGACGTTCAAAGCAGGTACCCCACCTCCCAGCAGACTGGAGTCCAGTTTACTGAGGTACACTCCTCTTCAGTACAGCCGGTTTCTGCAGTCCAGCCCCACGACATCCAGAGGAACACTAACAAGCCCACAGTCGTCTGAATCTGAACCTGTGAGCCCAGTCCAGTCCAGCACAGACGGGCCTGTCGTAGCGCCGAGCGCAGACACGCGTTCCAGTCCGGAGGAATCCACTCCGTCCCCATCATCGTCTCGAGCGAGATCAAGTCCATCTCAAATCTACACACCATTCATGAAACTTATGGAAATGACAGCAAAGATAAAGATAGATGACTCCTGAAAACTCAGTTATCTTTGGTCTTATTTTCATTGCCAATTGGAATTTAAAAAATCACCACATGTGACACATATCTGGTCAAATTCCTACTGTTTCCTGTCTAGACACAAGCATACAGATCACATCTCTGTCACATATGGTGGAAAATGTGATTCCAGTTGATAATGTAAACAAAGCTTATATAGGAGGTTTTCAGTCTACATTAGCACATGGCGCACTATTAAGTAATGATAATACAATGTTGCATAATGTAGGGTGTAAATAGTCTAATGCTCTGTAAATAATATACTGAAGGATTGTATTTGTTTTGTTTACAGTGAATGTAGCCTACTTGTGTGGCTCATGGAGGTATGAGCATTCAAACCATGTTTGAAAGTTTATAAGGTTTATGTGTGTATTTTCCTATCATTTTATATTTGCTCTGTACAAATTAAATGAAATATTATTTTGTTATTGTCAGATTATGTACAAAATATTTATTGATATGCTTTGTGCCTTTGTGAACAACCTAATATCTGATATCCCATATTGGTGGTGGGACTTCATCTGTTATTCACTTTAAAATGGCAACTGGGTAAATTGTAAAGTAAATTTATATGCTAATGATAAAAAAAACCAAACACAAAATAACGTTGGAAATATTGACTTTATAGAAGTGACTGCCATTCCTGAGCCACAGGCACAAGTATTGTCCAGCTGATGTCTGCACTGCCAGAACTATGTTCAAAGAAGGAATAGCTTTATGATGTGCCTTTTCCTGAATGATACATATCATATTGCGACTAATGACGTGAGGCTGTATATTTGGAAAATAAAGACTATATATATACACCCAACCATCTTGATTGTTTCATTGCAGACCACCAATACATATAACCATTTACTGAAGCCTGAAGCCTATATATGACAACTCTGAAAATCTCTTTTTGCCTTGTGTATGGTCCTATCTACACTAGGAAAAATACAACTAAATTACAACTAGTTTGCACTCCTTCCATTTGTGTTGCTTGACTTCTATGTTTCCCCATGAATTTCTAGTGTGAGTACAGAACTCGTACAAAAAACACAAAATAAATACATTTAGAAATTATTACAAAAATAACAAAATGTGCAAAAAGTCAAGTAGGCCTAAGTAGTTATTTTGTGAGCAACTGCATCATGTATGGTATGCACATATCTGCATGGCTGTGTATATTTTAGCTACTTCGTTCCAGTCATGTACACTGACTCACTGACTCAGGCAAACTCCTAGTAGCCTCTTGGTATGTACCTTGCCATTAGCCTTGTTTCTGATACTGAACACTTGCGTGTTCCTCTAAATAAAGCAATATTTCTTAGAATAGGGAATGGAGAGAGTACCAGTGAGGCAAGAGATGGTGGTAGATGCTGCCAGATGATTTTTTTTCATTTCAATACGTTGTAAGAGAAGGTCTTCACATATTGACAGTAAGCTTTCCATCATCTCAGGTCCAAAGATCTGAAAGATTGTGCAGTATAATAGATTTAATGAATGGGGGATAAAGATATAGCAGGACACAGGATTATAAGGATAGAACTTCAAACGTACAGTAAGCAATATTTTTCGTTATAATAAAGTACACTCTGCTATGGTGGCAGTACCATAAAGTGCACTGTACTATCCTGTACATTAGGTGGCGGTAGAGCTTCACCGCTCACGTCTGTTTCCGCAATAGAAGAAGAGTTTTACTTCTTTGAACTGTTGTTGGCTGTTTAGTGAACCTGCCACTTTCGTAGGTTTGTTGTTAAGCTCTCTAACTCTATAGAGTCAGTTAACTGGTGGTATTTATTAGTCAGTTAACGTATAACCAGAGTTTTTTATGCCGAATAAAAAAATCGTAGCTTATGTTTCGGGCTGTCCTGTTTAGTTAAATGGCTGTAGCTAATAGCTGTCGTTAGCTAACCGTTATGTCCTCATCGTGGACAGAGCGCCAGGGACAAGTGGGCGACCTGAGATGCAAGAGTAAAGAAGAGCTCACTGAAATACTTCAGCGACAGGAAAAGATATTATCCAACAAGTAAGTTCAGAATTGTCAGGATATGGCACTTCCTGGTGTACCACAAGGAGCAGAATAACTTCCTTCGGTACACCCAAAATGGCTGTCATAGATTTTGATAATGTTGTAACGATAAACAAGCACTGTTGCATGCGTATGGACAGAAAAGACTCACTGATAATCACGGTAACCTTGGTATACTGAAAAGCTTGAATAATTCGAATGATATCTGTTGAATTGAGATTTAAGCAACTAATGTTGACGCAACTTCTTGGCAATGTTGCCCTTCAGATACAGAGTAATGCACTACCTATGTATTAATGCCCTCATCACCATGTGTCGTCCACATTGTCGGGGAGAAACCCAAATCCAAGCCCTTTATTTCTGCCCCCCGCCCCCTGATATTGCTGCAAATTTCCAAGTCTTGATTCTCAACCCCTCTCAAGTTTGTAGTCATCTGTAACGTGGTAAGATATAAGTGGAATCAGCATCTAGCCCCCATCACCCTACCATGGCCATTAGGTATATTACAAAACTAACCCCAGAACTGAGCTATTGGTATGGTTTGTATAAACACAGATACTGGACAAACAGCTGTTAGAAAGATATCTGGAAATATATTTAGGCTATATGTAACTATTAATATTGTCTTAACATGGTGATTTTTTTTGTCAATGCACTACACAATGATTGACATGCTCAACCCTATAGTCTTCAGTTCCAGAAAAGTGTATTTGGGTGTTGTAGCCCCATATTGGTCAATAGGAACCAACATTTCTCACTTGTCAGTTTATTGGCATTACTGGAAAATTACTGTATGTGAGGAAGCTTGATGTATCTCATTCAAAAACAGGCTAAAGCAGGGCAACATCAAAAATTCTATTCCAAAATCAGACATCAACAATACATGACCTTTCAAAGGAACTAATCCAGTAAAAGGTGTGGGTTTGCTGCTATTACCAGATAATAAGTCCAACATGCTTCTCTCTAGAGACGGACTTTCTTTTTAGCTGCCTGAATTTCCATCCGTGGTCATGGAGAAATATCTTGTCCAACTGTCTTAAGATGATGAAGTGATAGAAAAAACACATGATACAGTTTTTGTCATATCAACATCAGACATGCGAACACTTAAAAAAGTACACAAGTAGAAAGTCATTCTGCCTTTTTACAGTCATCCCCACTATTGAGGATGGGAGATATTTTTGTCCATTTGATTATTACATTACAGTGATCACATCAGCCAGTAAAAATTTGCTTGAGAGGCCTGCAATGGAAAATGGAAAATGCCTGGATAGGCATTGTACTTTCAGGACATGTTTCTTTAAAAAGGCATTATGACTTTTATCAACCTCTATCAACGGCGGCCAAGGAATTGAAACACTGACAGGTCTCTGGCACAGAAATATAAAAGTCACATTTTCACAATAGAATAAGTAATCTAACAAGTGAGACTCGTCTGTTTCCGTTTATGTTATTATATTGTCTTATTTGGGGCTACAGCACACAAACATGTTATTTCCTGAAAGCAAAGACTAGAGTTTAGGCTGAATATGCAATTCCTTATGTACTGTTTATAACTTTGAGCATGTCCGTCATTCCTCCACCAAATATGTCTGAAGTTGCATGTCTTATAGAGAACCTTACCAACTGACACATGCTACAGCATCTACAAATGAACACAAAAGCTTGTTGTCCATTGATCTGATCAACAAAAGCGGTATTGTAAAAAGCATAATGACACGTCTAACATGTTTGGTGAATGTTAGAGGAATTTTCTGTATACTGACTGCTGTTATTTTGACTCACAGAAATACACACATAAAACACATAAACCTTATCTTGAGTCCTCGGGATCTTTATAGGCTATAGGTCCTCATCCGCCTGTTTTTCATTACACTTCAGACAACATGAACACACCTGTGACAGTTGTCTTATTCTCTCAAATTTATTTGCCTACAATCCTGTACCACATGTGGCAAATATATACTGTGAAGTGTAATGACAATGCCACAATATCTTGAATACCTAGATTGCTTTGAATATTATTTTCTAATGTGAAATAACAAGATTATGTGTTATTTGCAGGAGGTTCTTACAGAGTCTTCCAGACAAAGGGAAAAAGATATTAGATTTTGCAGAGACAGTTCGCCTTGCTATCGCACACCATGATGAAGAAGAGAGAAGACAAAGCATGCTGTCTTGTGCCAGGAGCGAGTTACAGTCCAAGTACCAGCAGGCTTTCACTTCACGACAACCTGCTACCCACGACACACTGGGAACCTCACACCAAAATAGGCAAGGCAATGCTGCTGCAGTTGATATGGTCCAAGAGAAGGAGACCTCACCTGTCTCAGCTCATGTGCAGGAAAACAACAAGCAACAAGGCCAGTTTGTCTCCAGAGCGGCTGCTGGTGAAACCATGGAGACGGCTTCTGCTGGGGCCTCTCTGAACTCTGACGAGACAAAAGAGAGCGACCTTGCGGAGGCCTTGGAAAGGGTCAGACTGTCTGAAACTGCTAGTACTGGTTTCAGTCGAGAGGCCAAAGACCCATCAAACAGCACTGCAACAGACAATTTTTTTCTTGGAAAGCAGACACCAAAAAAGCCTCATTACATAGAGGTCCTGGAAAAAACAGAGAAGATTTCAGCCACCAGGAAACAAAAATTCAAACTAAATCAGTGAGTAGGATGTGTTTGATAATGATTACTTGTGTGGACTATTTAAGACAAAGAAAAACATGATTAAAATTATGTACATGTTATTTAGTAACATGGTGTGTCATTGATGCAATAATGGTTCTGCTCTGTTTGCGTACTGCTAATCATTCAGTTGATGGGAACTGAAATCTTCTCATGTAGCCTCTCTGTTTCCAGGCTGCCACCCAGAAGTGACAGCTCTCCATCAGGATCCCTGTCACCCAGCCAGTCTCCTGGAGGTGCATCACCGCTCTCCACACTAGCCAGGAAGGAGCGGGACAGGAAGCACCTGGATGACATCACTGCAGCCAAACTCCCTCCCCTCCAGCATAGCCCGGCCCAGCTTCTGTCTCTGGAAGAGTCGGGCACCCTCCTTAGGGAACAAACAAAGAAACAGCAGGTTAGTGTCGCTGTTGATTGGCTTTCTCTTCTGTAGAGGTTCAGCTTTACACGTGCATAAACACACACACACACACGCATGGCACACACAAACAGGGTCCGAAATTAACATCCACAAACCACCAAATACTGGTAAAATTTGTTTGTTTGTTTTTTTGGTAAAATTTTAAAGGTCACCTGCCACATTTGAATGCCTCTTTTATATACAGCTATGATGAATTACAAAACACCTGATTCTATGTGCAAAATAGCTCTGAAATTGGGTAGGGTGACATATTTCTGTGAAAGATATATATTAATTATTTTGGCCAGTAAACATTATTCTTGGCATTATTGGAATTATTCCTGGAATCTTGGAATTATTTCTTGACTGAATTTTTTTGATGAACAGCCGGTTGCAGCTGAGGGAAAAGGGTAATTTTGGATACTATACACAGAGCTGTGCAAATTGTTCCATCCGTTACATAAATGTTAATCTCTGGTAGACCTAGACAGTAATTCTCAATAATTGGGGAATATATTTGTCAATTACAAATGTATCTGCCAATAGTGTTTTTTGGTGTCAATATGCAATGAACTTGAACATCTAATTAAATCACGTTTGCATCAATTAATAATAAATGCACCAAGTGAGTGTTTCATTGTCCATATCAGATTGTTAAAGATTTTGTTTTGAAAGAAGTGGTCAAGAAGGTCAAGAAATGTGAATTTTAAAAGCGGAGGTTTTGATGTTCATGACAGTTTTTATGACACCAGTCCATAGGTGGAAGACCACATGTTGGATCCCTCCAATAGTCAAGAGTTTCCACTATGGCTGTAAAAGCCTTCAAATTAAAGCCAATGCTCTGCTCTTTAACCTTTATAGGCACTGTATCTTTTCACATCAAAAATAATGAATATGGAGCAGAGGCATCTGTACAGCTTATTACCAGTTTTACTTTCATTAAGGGTTCGGTAGCATGGCTGTGCTTCATAATAATAATGTGCTCAGTCCCTATGTTTACAAACCTTTTCATGTCAGCTTTCGTGTTGTGTTTAATTTCAGGAGTTGCATGCCAAGCTGGCAGCCCAGAAACTGTCTGAGGGGCTGAGGATCTCTGTGGGGACCTACACTCCTGACGGTGGCCCCATGGCTGCCTACAGAGAGGTTCACGATGATGGAGCCCAGCTCTCCTCAGAGGAAGACTAATCCTTGAAGGCCAGCGCTGGGGAATCCAGCGCGACCTCGGCCCTGTGGGCAGCAAGCTTTGGACCTTGCAATCAGGGCCCATCAAAGAGGATTTTCACTCCAAGGACAAGCATTCTTAGAGAGGAAATGGCCATTTGCATGGTGCACTGTGAAGGCATAGTTGGTATCCCAGACTCTCAGCTAAGGAACTTGAATGGTGGGTTGATAAACTGGCTTACTGAGTTGTCATCCAGTCAGTATTGGGTTCAGTTGCTTCAGTGCCCTACAGGAATAATAATGTACCTCTCAACTGTGTTGTGCAGTACCTGCTGCTGAGTAGGCTTTTAGTATACTAAATTTGAAATTGGTTTAATGGGGAAATTGTTTTTCCTTCAGTATGAAAATGTTGTGAAGTTGTGGTTTTCTGGGTCGGCTTGTGTGGCCTTAGGCAAAATGCTAATCAAAAATCAACAGTGTGATGCTGCCCATGTGTCTCAGCTTCATTATGTTTTGAATATAGTATGTTCAAATTCTCCTGTAGCGTGTTGATAATTTTATGCACTGCATAATGCAATATTGATTATTGAAAGTACTTACTGTGATAGATTGCATATTTATTTTACACTCTTCATACAGTCTGCAAACAGCCTACTCATCAGCAGGTGTAGCGGACTGTTTTGGCACATCAGGTGACTGTTTACAGCAAAATCACATGTTTCAAAATGTTCAACAGAACCAAATAAATACATCTACTTTTCCATATGGTCTTTTTTATGATGTTCCAGTTTATGCCTGAATTACAGACACTATGTAGTGCCTGCTCACTGTTTTTTTCAGTATGCTAACAATGGATTAGTATTTTTATTTTTTTTTCAGTGTGCTGAAAACACCAGGGTGTTAAACTGTTTCATGAAGAGGGCATCAGGAAAATGCTCACCCTGTCTGAGTTCTCAACCTAACTGACAATCTATAGGTTTCTTTTTTCAGTATACCAAATTTCTGTATCTGAAATATATTGAGTGCTTACATATTCCTAACATAGCATGTTGGAAAAAATGCCAACATGCTACCTTGCAATTTCAACATGTTTCATTCAAACCTTACTGGATCCCAAATGCTGATATATATTCTTGTGTCACATTGTTATGTAATTGCTTAGTTTTACTATCACTCATGTCACACAATAATATAGATCGTTTCTTTGCTCATATTCTTCACACTGCATGCTACTGTATACAACACTGTTAGTAGGGATGGCACTATCTGTTAGGATTGCATATGTACTGATAAGTTGTTGGATTCGCAAGTATAACATCCTGGCAGGTGGTGAAGAAACTTTTGCCTACCAGACCATTTTTAGACTCCATATACTGAGACAGCCATCCTGATCAGCAGGTACTACACAGCGTGGCAGAGAGTTTGGACAACCCAAGCGGAGTTATGTGAGTTATATGAGAAAAGAGAATCAGTGCAGTGATTAGCCAGTTATTGCATGGAGTCTTATAAAAGTAATGTCATCTATTGAGTAGTACTGTATGCAGCAGACAACATACCTATAAATCAGTTGTGGTCAGCGGACTGTTCTTTGCAGTGGTGTGCTGTGGAGGCAGCAGAAAGAAGAAAATAAAGTGATAAAGACTTGCGGTGTCACAGGGCTGAGCCTGGACAACCTTGAGGAAGTAGCAGGGTGGAGGAGGAAGACTAAACTGAACTCCAACCCAAACAAAACCTCCCATCTCCTCTATGGTGAGCTGATGCAGCTGCAGAGCGTCTTCAGCCTCTGTCTCAGGATCCCCAGGGTGCAACAGGGTGCATGTAGGTGCTCCTTTGTCCCGACAGCCATTAGACTTTGTGCCAAGTAGGAGGGTGCTGAAGCAGGGTGCCTGCACTGCCAACATGACCTACTGTATCCTGGAATTTTATTATATATTTCACTCTGTAATACTCTGTACATCAGCACGCACTCTGTACATCAATTTCTGATCTGCACATATTTCTGCACATTCACTTCATATGAGTCAGTAGTTGTTACTGGACACATTCCTGTACATATCATCTATAGCCTATGTGTATTCTGATAATGAGAACAGATAACAACGTGCATTGCACATTTTTCTATGTTCAGACAAATTAGGTTCTGTAGACCTGTTAATATGATACACTCACATTCTTTATATACTGTAAATTCTTATATATTTTCTTGATATTTTCATATTTGATATATATTGCACATATCTTGATATTTTTCATTTGTTTTGATACTGAATATATTTTCAGATTTTTTCTTATATTTTTCATTCATTTTCTTTGTCTGAGTACATCCAATTGCTGATATATTTGCACACCTTGCATGCATGCTATAATTCATATATTTTCGGAATTTTCATTTATACATTTCTACTTCATATGTTTTGGTGTTGTCATTGTCAATTTGTGTTATGTTTGATACCACCCCCACTTGCTCTATTCTTACTTATATAATATTTTTTCTTTGCTGTATTCTATTATTTGCTGCTGCAATGACCCAGTTTCCCCATCAGGATTATTAATGTCTAATTTAACCTAATCTAATCTAATTTATTCATTTTGGTTTGATTTTCCCTTTAAGGACTTCAAGAAAGTTTAATGCTAAAAAAAAAAAACACAATTTTTTTGCACGCATAGGAAAATATGTTTATACAATCTTTTCTACAGTGTTAAAACGATGCAAACTATTTTATATTGTTAGACTATTGTCAGGTATGCTGATATTTTCCAGAGTGTTTTGTTTCCAGTGCTGTGATCAGCTGAGGGCAATGAGTTAGCCGTTTCTAAACTCTTGTGTGATGTTATCAAAGCGGAAATCTGTGACACACTTGATAAGATTAATGCAGGGCAGTGATATATTGAAGCTCGATGGCTGAGACATCTGGACTGCATTTGGATCATGTTATTGCTGGGAATGGCAGGCGCTGATGGGACGGCAGCAGGCTGATGCGACATGGCAAATACCATTTCTCAAGTTTGCTAATGTACAGTAGATAAGAAGTGCCAGCTACGTTTAGCATCTTTCCAAACAGCCTCGCCCACCATCCCCCTTCCAACTTTCTCACAAGACTTTAGAGGCCTGGTTCAGGGATTTCGATGAGGAGGAAATAGGCAAGTTTTGGGGGAAATGAGGGTGAGTTCATGAGTCTGGTGCTAGATGCTCCTTGATAACCTTTGGTAATTGTGGCTGAGGCATTGGCGGGAGACGCTGTAGAAAAAAAACACCATCTGATTGCAGTGTGTTTAGACATTGTATCTGATTGGCTCCAGAGCGGCCCTGCTCTGACGTCCAATAACAAATACATGAGCACGCTCCAGAGAGGATCCTCATTGTACTGGGATTAATTAGGGCCTACCTTGCTTACATAAATTCGGAGACTGTTACCAATTAGGAGGCACATTTTTTTGCTGTGGCTTGTACCCCATGGTATCTGACCTCAAACACGGCTCTCTCAAGCACGCTGATATCGCTGAGGTGGAACCAAGCACACACTCTGCAGTCACAGCCTTTAAGTTTGTCCGCTGACGAGGTTGTTTATACTTGAACTTGGTGAATCCCAGACCCCTCGCCTCAGATTAATAAGCTCCTCATGAAGTAGTCTGCAAGTGATTTGCTCCAACTGCGAGTCCGAAATCACACGTCTCGCGGGAGTAGAAATAATTTGCTGTCGGGAGGGGAAAATGGAATGTGATTTCAAAACTGCCTCTTCAAAGAGCAGCCAGCCCGGTCTTGCATTAGATATACAGCATGATGTATAGACTGGCGTTAAACACAAGTTAGGCCCTCAACAGAATGATTGGATTATATCTGCCAGGTTACAAAGTCTGAGGTCATGCTTTTTCCATTCTCTCCATCTGATGTTTTTGTCATATTGTTTCAGGGCACATAAGGAGATGAAATAATGCAGCACACAGCAGCTTTCTGCAGATAAGGTTACAGTTTATCTCCTCATCCCAATTAGAACCAGCTCTCCCCTCTCTCTCTTACTGGGCTGGAACTGAATTATGTGAAACAGGTTTTTTTCATTTCATTCATTGGCATTTTGAGACGTGTGTTGTTGATGAATTGTACATGTCGAATATTTGCCATTTTATGAAGTACAGCATTGTTCAGTTCACTTTAGGGTGCGCTTGTAATGAATCTTGATGTGTGGAAGACAAAGCAGGTCGAAGAAAGGCGATGTTTTGATAGCTGGAGCTCGTTCGTGTTTATCTCAAGTGTGAAAGTTGAACGAATGTTTCATATGCAAATGCCATGAGCTGTGAATGTGAAACAAACAACTGTGTATTTGTGCGACTCTGTAGCCGTGTTCTGTTGACAGGAGGAGGAGGGAAGTAAATACTTTCCTGACAGGACTATGCCGAGGTCTCCAGTCAACTCGCTAAGTTCTGAATGTGAGAAACTGGTGTGAGACTCTAAGAGGAAGCTAGCACATGGTTTATGTCATCCCTGCTGACTGCCAGAAGGATGACATGTGGCCGCAACAGGCAGGAGAGTCATGCAGCTGTCTCACCATCAGAACTGTAATGTAGATAGGAACAAATCCCCTGACTGGTGGATAAATCTAATAAAGAAATAAAGACAGAGGTTTCTGGGACTGTGTGCCAACTGCAAACAGTGAAGACCCAGTTCATGAGGATGCTTTTTGTATTTTTAGATATCCAGCATTGTTTTCTTTTTTTTTCAATTTTAGTATTCACCAGACATGTTTAGTTTACAGCCTATGGGGGAGTATACCAAGAAAGCAGTGTTTCCATAGTAGAGAATGGTTGTCAGTTTAATGCTTACATACATACACACTCAGCAGTATACAGTAAAATGCATTAGGAACACTTTTCTCTCAGGCTCAGTTCATTGTTGCATGGACTCTACCAGGTGTCGAAAGTATTTCACATGGAAGTTGATACATGCTGGCATGCTTACCAAAATTGTATCAGATTAGCTTGTGGTGGATTTCTGCTCCAAATATTTCATTCAATCTCATCTCACTGACACTTGATACCCTTTGGCAAGGTAAGGTTGGCATGATGGATAATAATCATGATACTGTGACTTCATTGATCCCCATTGCATTTTTTTATGCTTGTCCCCCCCTCCAGAAAGCAGTCAGGGTGCAGTATGTGCTACAGAAACTTGCTTGCTAAACGGCACTTCAGCAGGCTGGATGTTTGCCAATACAGGTGCTTGAACCGGGAGGGAAGGACAGTCTCTGCTCACTTTGCCATCCTGCTACACATGCATACTTGTGTTTTTCTCCACACCCTGCTCCTTAACACCAGGAAACTGGATGCATTAGACCAGCTGACAGTTTCCAAACCCTCCAGTATGTTAGTGTTTTATTTCCTTAGCCCACTGCAGCCACAGTTTCTTTTTTTAGTGAAAGTAGTGGAATTCTGTGTGGTCATTGGCCACATTTGCTATATCCCATGTGTGGTGAGAAGTCAGAATCACTGTTGTACCGGCCAGTTTGTTGCTCTACACAATATGTGTCAGCCGCCTTTGACCTCTTTCATCAATGAGTACTTTTGACCATTGACTTGCTCGGTGGTGGACCATTCTTTACACACATGGGAAACTGTGTGAAAAACTCAGTAACACTGCATATCTTGACACATTCAAACCCGTGCTCCTGGCACCTCCCGCCATCCCCTGGTCAAAGACACTTAAATCTTGCCTGATCCCATTTGCCTTCTGAATGGCATATACACACAGCCCATGTCTCACTTGACTCACAACTTAAAAAGCCCTCTTAAAACTGTCTATTCCACCTCATTTATACTGACTGAAGTGGGTTTAATATGTATAATCAATGAGGAATCATAGCTTTCACTTGATTAGTCTATTTAATAGAGACACCAGATGTTCCTAACATTTTGTAAACTCTGTGAAGTGTGATACAACGCACAACATATGCTGTTATTTTATTTTATGCATAGCTAATGGTCTTGTTTCTAAGACATGGCTTAAGCCTAATTTTTCCATCGAGACAATTGTTTTTTCCTATAGTTCAGTTTCCACAAGGCTTCTATGCCCAATAAACCGGCCCATAGGTTTTCTGTGAGATAATAATAACACAACATAAGTGATCTGTGACAGTTTTCCTTGGAAGAGTGTTTACATTTCAGAAGCAGTAAAGCTGACCACAAATGGAAAAGGCATGGTATAGCTGTAATGAGTTATCCTGGTGTAGTCACTCTTGTTGCAGCAGATGGACAACATCCTTTTCCCCCTCTGTCTGCAGTATTCACAGTCTACCACTGGATGGCAGTAGTGTATCTTTGTTCGTAGTCTCCGCAGCAGGCGCCTGTTTTCTCATGCCCAATTCTCATGCTCTCATTTTCCGTCTTCACAAAACAGTCATTTACTGAAATTTACCAATGTCATGAGAAAGTTTCTCATGACATTCTTCTCTGGTTTTAACTCACTGTCACTGTCAATATTAGCAATGACAGAGCAACCATGGGGAACACATCCCAACCAAAAGAGTATTACAAATTGTAAAGTCAGAGTCACCATTTCTGAGGGAATCTGAAGGATCAACAGCTGTCAGCAGTTATTTGCGACAAAGAGCTAAAATTACTGTTTAATCCCAGATAGTGAGGCCCTGTGTGTCCCAGGTGTGGTCGGTGTCCCCGGTGTGGCCCCTAGTGGGCCACAGCCCCACACCTGGCCTCTCAGCCCAGATAACACCAACTCTCGGCTCGGATCTCCATCTCTCACTACATCAGGAGATTGTACAAATACGATCTAGATACATCTGTGCTTGAAAGAACTCCCACAATCACTGCTTGGAAAGCTTTGCATAACAATCCTGAGGCAGTAGAAAGAACGGGCAGAGAGAGAGAGAGAGAGAGAGAGAGAGAGAGAGAGAGAGAGAGAGAGAGAGAGAGTGAGGAGAAGGAGGGGTAAAATGGGTTGCATGGTGTGGGCCAAGAAGCTGCCAGCATCCCAGCCGCCCCATGTCTGGGCTGGCACAGCATTAAGCAGGCTGTTTTGGGGCCTGTCAAAAGCTCATCACGGCAAGGAAGCCGTCTCCGTGGGGATGCTGCGGGGTGCCAGGGCACGGCAGGGGAGAGAAACCAGAGACTCTTGCCCAGCAGCTTGGTCATAATGAGCAGGAAAATTCCTATTCTTGTATCCAGATTAATGTTACGACAACAATGCACTTTTGTCCAACTTTTTTTTTCTTTTCTTGAGCCATTTTTATTCATTTTTTTTTTTTTTTTTTAAATCCTGCTCTTCTGTAATTGGTGGAATTTTGATCCCTCACCCGTATTTACAGTAGAATTATGTCATAAGCTTCCACACCATGATACGAGTGCCACCTGTACTTATTAAAGCAGTTGCATGTGTTCATACAGGAATCTGCTGATTCTGAGTCAAATCTTTACTCAATATTTGTGCTGCATTGCACCATTATCTGACACACATTTCCAACAAACGTGGCAGACAACATTTGATTATCTCAGTGTGTTTAGTAATTGCCTGATGGGAGATTTATTATAGGATGTTATAAAGCTCTGATGACTGTGGCTAGTGTCAGTTGTGGCAATCAAGACCCACAGTACCTCTAATTTCTGGCCGGTGTTGTCTGTGACATCAATATAGAGCTGTCCAGCAATGAGGGAGGATGAATACAATGTAATATTGTTTTTCATTATTGCTTGAATGAAATCATGCCCCTTGATTTGTAAACATCCTGACTAACAAGCACCAGAAGTATAAATTAGCATCTATTCAGACTTTTGCCAGACCTTAGAAACTGAGAGCGCTAACTTAATTTCAATTGTCATGAAATATAACCACTAAAACGTCTGTAAGATTATTGTTGCCGAATCCTTTTTGATGTGGCAGGTGTGAAAGGGACTTGCATGGGTGTGTGTGATGGTGGAAATCACTTAAAACTGAGGGACAATTCATTTCATTTCCCATGGCAGACACACATACAGTACACACACACACACACACACACACACACACACACCAGAGTCCCGCGGCTCTGGTGAGTCAGTGAAGGAAGTGGAGTTTCAGTATAATTCTTATTTGTTTGTGGGATTGTGTTTATGAAGTCTGTATCAGACAGTAAAGTTCTGCCCTGGGCTTTGTGTCTTACAGCAGTAGTAAAACCGTGCAGTGAAAAAAAAAATAAAAATGCAGCAATCCTCTTCAGTCCAACAATTATGGGGCCTCTATATGGAGTTGTTGGCTCGTTTATATGCCGTAATGTTGTGACCATTCCAAGCCCTGAGGCCAGGTGTTTTTGATTGCAGTATGGTGCGTTGGAGCGCAGACTCAGCAGCACGATTCTGGCCCCACAGGATGGTTGGAAAGGAGTCTGAGATACCAGAGGAGACTGGGTGGGAGTGGGAGGCCCAGACTGTTTTTCTTGTTTATTTATTTAATGTTTTGTTTTCTCTGAGAGAACCTGTCAGACATACTACTCCCTCTTATTTGATGACTTCCTTCACTATGTAAATATATTCCAGAGTATGAAGTGTTTTGGTTAGACACCAGGCCTCGTCAACAACACTGGACTTTATAGCTCAAAGACGGAAAATTCCAGTAGGATAAGCAGTGTTACTGCTTCCGATGTAGAAACTCAATTTATTAAAGTCCAGAAGCCTATAGGCGAAGTTCTAAAAGCTGTATAGCTCAGCAAGTATAAGTCAATATAATTCTATGTTTAACATACCTAATCATATGAAAAGGAAACCATGTTTTTAGCCTGAAATGTATACAATTCAATTATAAGCACACATTTTTTTTTAAAACACAGAAAGGTGAATACAAGCATAAAGTTGGCCATATCATGATTTAATTTCTCATTTCTATAATTTATTGTTCATTTATTTCTTCAACTCTTTTGATATTTTAAAAGAGTGTACTTTTCTGTACACGTTTAAATTGAGTTTTTCTTTTGTCAACAAGGCAAAACTGTAAAAGTAAGGGTTGGAATAAAAATGACAAAGAAGTGTTCAAACAACCTAATTAGTTCAGTGATTTCATTACTCATTACTGATGAATTAGATACATTAAAAACAATCTTTTAAGTGATTAATTCAATTCACATTTAAATAATGCAATTAATACATTAATAAAATAATTCACATTTATATTTTAGTTTTTGTTATTCCATTTACTATGTGTTTTCCTATTAATTTTTCATCTCACAATTCATTTGTCTGCTGTACAATTTCTTTCACTTTCTGCTTGGGCCACAAGCCTCAACTCTCTTTAATTAGACAACATGCAGCCAGTGTGCCAAGGTAAAGATAACACAAAGTCGAGCCCACAGAAAAGTAACAGGGCCTCTGATTGGCCAGCTGACACTCTGTCTGCAGTCAGTAGGCAATCCATGGGCTTGTTTGAGTTCAGCTAGACCTGCACAATCAATGCTGTTGCATGATGGTTAGTAATTTTGTCTAAGTTGCTGCTGCAACAACTGTGTGAGAAATCTGGTGGGACCCAGGTGAGAGCAGTTTTTTGCTTCAACTACATGCATGATGAGAAACGACAGTAGCAGATGCAGCTGAGCACCCATTGGCTCAGAAAAGTATGATTTTAACATTTTTCCTCATTATTCCTTGATATTAAACCCCAAGAACTTGTCAAGCAGTGAACAAATTCTTAATAAATGTACATTTCTGATATTCTCGTTTCCTTGTTTGTTTCTGGGCACTAGATCTTTTGTACACCCTCTGAGACTTCAATAAAAATGCATTGCATTTTTGCATGCATAGTATGCAATCTCAGTCAACTTCCCTCTGACATGCTATATTGAAATTTGGGTCAAAATCACTGGAATTGATTGAAGTAATAGACTCTGTGGGTCTATCCATTCTACAAACTACAGGCATGTTGAAGTATTCAACCCTCCTGTATCCATCTATTTAAAAAATGAGGAGACTTAACATAACATAAATTTGAGGTCATGTGCTATAGTATTTCCAGCAATTCATGTAAAAATAGTGGGATTTCCTTCCACTTGGTTAGCAACAAAGATGTCTGCCATTTCTAGAAACAACAAAGAACTGTCCAGTGTGATGCAAGCTTTCTGACCCCTCCCCTGAGTGCACTCACCTAATCTCATCTACTTTCGAGACGAAACTCATCTCAAACAAGCCTCAGGACTTGCCATGATGTCACTGTTCTGTTAATGCTGCCGTACCGATTCCCAGGTCGACTCCAAAAACAAACAGTGAGAGAATGTGCCTACCATCACTATTTTATTAAATAACACACTTTACTTACTGTGTACAAATTAAAGGCTGTCATATGTTGTGTCGTTGGTTGTAATAATCGTATCAGAATGGAGGGGGTGAAATGTCCTTGTTGCCCACTGATAAAGAGAGAAGTGAGCAGCGACAGATATAAAATTAATGTTATCTGTCTGGTAATCAGGAACAAGTTTTTCTCTTGAAGATGAACTACTTTTGGATAGTTCACCCACCCTGAAGTGAAATGCCGAAATGCAATTACAGTAGTTTATGCACTTAAGACCACTGAGCCAGCAGGATGCCCCATGCAACGATAGTTTTTGTTTGTGTGTCCTGTTTCCCAGTCTGTGTGCCCCTGTTCGATCATGTTGGTGTGTATCTGTTTGTGTGCGTGGGACTGAGTGAATGAGTTCCTCCTCTGCTGTATGGGCAGCATCAACGTCCCTCTGACTCTTCCTCGCTCCTCGTCTCTGGTGGTAGTGACCGAGACAGCCCTGAACCGGGTGTCGTTCCTATGATGATCTTGATGATGGCAATGACGACGGTGACTGAGTTGGCACTAATGCCTACTTCAGTCTTTTTAAAACATCTTTCCTTTTCTTCTGAAGTCAGGCTTGTCCATGGTTGCTTGCAGTCTGTGCTTATAACAGAACGCTGTTTGGGAGTTAATATGGCGGCGTCAACACTGACATCACTGCAAATCATGGATAGCATGTTGCTAATGCTAGCAAGCCAGAACAAGGTCAAGGATGGGGATCCCTCTCCTGGCACATGGAGGCCAACTTGACTCAACCTCCAACCTATCCAACAACAGTGGAGTAAATCCAGTGGACGGTAGAACTAACATTAGCCGTTAGCTGGGGGTCAACTTTAGCTTAGCACCAGCAATTAGCTTGCAAGCTATCAAGCTACTACTAGCATACTGAACAAATCCTAGTTTCCCAAAGCTTCAAAACTAGCTAACAAGGTCAAAGTCATTTTTCACTTTATTTTGTCTTTAAGAATTTTTGGGGTGAATGGAGGGCATATTCAAAAAGGCCTGTAGCTCTTTAAACGTAACGTTAAATTAAAGCTGACATCCTGCACTTTGATCTCGATGACACTGCCATTCCACATCCATAGTAATGACAGTATAGAGCCAAAACATCAAATAGTGTGTGTGTGTGTGTGTGTGTGTGTGTGTGTGTGTGTGTGTGTGTGTGTGTGTGTGTGTGTGTGGTTGGGGGTTGGAGCAGGGGGGTTGCAACCTGTGTATTTGTGATCTTGTGGGTTTGAATCTGACATTTCACCTCTCCTTTCTCTTGCCTATATTTCCCATCTCTCACCAATTTATATTATCAAATACAGAAATTCAGAATAACTAGACCCCATGTACAAACCATCTTTTTTGACATAATAACAATAACATATGTGAGATACGGGGCAGAAAATTATTCGGTTCTATTGAGGGTAGAGTGTCATCTACGCAGCCACTTAACTAAATTCATAAAGGCTGTTTGTCTTCCTGTTCCTCTTTCTTCTCTGTCAGCATAAAACATAACAACATTAGAAAGAGGGCCATGACCAATGAAGAATGTATCACACTCTGGCAAACATTTACAGGCTGCAGATGGTCTTGGTTGACTTGTGTATACATCCCTGTCTCAGCCCCTACAGGTGCCACGGCACCGGATAATAAAAAGCAGAGTGTGGAGGAGTAGTGGAGTCAAGAAGAGGTGGGGGAGAGAACGAGGCTCCACTCCTCTACGTTTTACATCCCGCATGGCGTGCTTCTTCAGGCAGGTGCTGTCACTCACACTCACACTCTCACTCGCAGTTTGCTAATGCTGAGGACACACTAGAAGAATTTTAAACTTATTTTCAAAACATTGCATCACACGCAGATTTCACACAAATTTTTGGCTCTGTTTTAAATATGCTCACACCTGACGATCACACACTTGCAGTGTTATAACTAAGAATAGCCTGCTGACTCGCAATATGTCACTGACTTCGGGTCCGCTAATCTGACAGGAACTTGCACAATCCAAGGTGAAACCAATTTAAAACAACAATGGAGGCAGACAGCCAGATTCAGTTCGCTCCAACTCACCTCAATGTAAACCTGGCTCTCATTAGCTGTTGCCGGTCTCCTGTATCGATGTTGGGATTGTGGCTCAGATCAGTCTGCGAGTCGATCGGGATGGTTGAGATTGAATCCATAAACACATCACACTATCAGATAATCTTTGTCAACCATCGGTCCTGATCAAGCCCCCAACACACACTTTGCCTTCAGAACAGCTTCAGTACTGAACTGCAGTGGGATATGCAGTGGGATATTGTTCTTCAACAGCCTTCAGTTCTCTGAGGGATGAAGGAGGAGGAAATCTACTTCACACTCTGTGCTCCAGAACTTTCGATAAAGGTTCAATGGTGTTTAGATCTGGTGATTGGCCAAGGACAGTTTTGACTTCATCCTGATGTTCATGAAACCACTCATGAATTTGTTTAGCATGCAGGTCATTATCATCTTTGCATATGTGAGCATCATGAGGGAACAGTGTTTGCACCATAGGGTGCACCTGGTCCTGTAGAATGGCCTCATATTCCTTGGCTGCTATACAGCCATGCAGAACAACTCCCACTAGATGCCCCTACTATTACAGATCCACTACCATGTTTAACAGTTGGCAGCAGACATTGTGGTTTCAAGGCGTCCTTTGGCCTTCTCCAAGCATAAACCCATAGAAAGAGGGTAAAGACTACTCATCAGACCACATTACGTTTTTCAGGTTTTGTGCTCGTAACACCAGATTATGCAACTTTGTGCAGTGGCCTTGGATACAAGCGGTTTCCAAACACTAGCCCTGCCGTAACTAGCAGCTTTGTGAAGCTTACAATGTACAGTTTTTGTTGAGATTGTTACAGAGGTGTTGATTCAATTCTGGTCATTTTTGAGTGAGTTTCAACTTGTGACCAGTCTCTTTACCGATGCAGTTTGTCCATGTGTGGCATATGTGGTGGTCATGAATTGTTCCCCTTGCCACATTAAATAATTTTCCAGTTTTTGTGACCTGCACCTGCAGTTTGGGAGTTTGGGCAGTTTAGAGCTCTGTTATTTGCTTTATGTTGCTTTGAACACTCAGGTTTAAAAGTGATGATTGTCAGACCTTTTTTGAAGTTGACACATACTTCTAATTGGCAGTGAACGTAATGTGACTCACCTGTGTAGCTGTCTTTGTAATTTTGATTTAGTTACTTCAAAGTTAAAGTCCTTTTTCATGTGGTGCTTCTGTTATTTTGTCCACCCTCTGTATATACTGAGCTGGTGATATAAATCTCCTGGATGAAAACTCCAGTCGCACTCTGTCTAACCCCGGCGGATATCTCTTTTCCCTTTGGCCGTGGTTGCAGGAGTGGTGGTCATCATTAGGCAACAGCCACACATAATGCCTCTTACTGGTTTTGGGCTCAAGGTACAAGTTAATCTTTATTATTACTTCAGGGAAATTCTGTTGCTCAAGTGTGATAAAAACAGCATACAGATGATACAGCAACACAAGGGTCAGCACTCACCCTCACTCACACTCACTGTTACACACTCACACCACATTTGCTCATTCACTCCCACCCACATCAGGACTGGCCTAAATACAAACTATTTAAGGCAATTTCAAGACAATTCAATGCATCTGAACTACAGTACATCTTAGTGTGTCTATTAAAATCTACATACTCATTTTTCGTCACACATAGCATGTTAAGTGTGGCTGATATGCATTTTCGAACACACCCTAGACTGGCTTGCCTATTTAGTGCAAGAACTAAGTACATGTGGTCCAACAAATTGTGCTCAGCAGCCTGATCTGCACAGTCCCATTTCACTGACACACATTCCCCGCAAAAATTATTATATTTCTTCCCTGCTTTCATGTCAGTGAGCTTTTGAAGGAAACATTCCTTTAAGTCTCGGTGAATGATTATGTTTTCAATAAGTTTCATGGCATATTCCTTGGAGATCACATGATGCAATCCAATTTAATCCTGTGTTTTGGCAGGTAAATGGCATTAAAGACCTCAAGATTACAGTATATGACATTACAAATGATGTCGCGTATAGGAGCAGCCGATACTATACATGGAATTATTGTTCAGTAAGTTACTCACTAGTCCTTCTCAATATATCAGTGACTGTCGTCATTTCCAGCTAGAGCTACATGCTCACCGATGTGTCAGGGAGAATTTACATTGAGAAGCACTTCATAACGTACACGGATTATGTCTTTCCATGGAGACAGCTCCCACACAATCAAAGCTGGCTTAGTTTTTATTCAATTAAGGAAAACAACTGACCAAACCATTTTACCCTTCCAACTGCAGTACAACAGCAGTCGAGAGAAACTGAAAAACGTAAAGAACATGTAGTTTAGACGTCCAAGTTTTAAAAGGAAATTCCTTGTGCTTTTATCGTTTCTCTCGAGACATTATTGAGACATGCATTGAGACATTATGAAACATTTTGGTTCATCCTCAGAATATGCCGACAGTATATGATACACCACAGTCAAATACAGTAAGGACACATTTTCTGAGCTATTCATTCTACATTCGCTCCTCTCTCTGCTGAGAACTGACGGGTATTTATTGATTCCAGAACCTCTGGCACAGAGCCGATGTTGGCTCTTACAGGCAACGACAAGTGAAAGTTATGCTGTTTACCTAGAGCAGGCAGGTATGTTAAACACCCTGAGATGGCAGGAGAGACATATGCTTTCCTATTCACTAGCTTGATGGACTGTATAACTCAGCAGTTACCAAAGAGCTCCATGTACCACGGTCACCGCCCTTTGTAAGCCGGCCTTTACTCAGAGGTCAGAGGACTCAGAGGACTCACTGGTACTACAAGAGCATCTCACTAAACAAAAACAAATAGCAATAAATGACGTGGCAAAAGGAGAGAGGCAGCTGTGACTGCGTCTGTGGCCCAAAGTCCTTTGTGATTATTCTTTAATCCTGACACCTGCAAGCCATTTCATCATGATTTACAGTGGGGAGAATGCAGGATGGGGGCAGGGAGGCCGCTAGAAGAACTGTTTTCACAGCAAATGATGGGGAACACACTGCTGTTACTTGTTGGCCAGGCATTTGCAGTTTGTTGCCCTCTAACGTATGGATAACTTTTTGTTTGTTATTTTGAAAGCACTGAAGAAAAAATAGAGATTAAATGAACGCTTGATATGTTTGTCTATGTATGTTTGAGAGAGAGAGGAAAGGGAAAGTCAGAGAGCAAATGGGAAAGTGAGTGTGTGTGTGTGTGTGTGTGTGTGTGTGTGTGTGTGTGTGTGTGTGTGTGTGAGTGAGAGAGAGAGAGAGAGAGAGAGAGAGAGAGAGCATCTAAAGATAAATAGGCTGGAGGGCTTGGGACAGGATATGGAGTTCACATGGATGATCATTAGCAGGATCTCAGCAGACCAGAGCAGCACCATTTAGTGGCTGAAAGTCACCCAGCTGCTCGCCCATAATGTCCTGATATTATGGCCTTGTTTCAAATTTACATGCATTCACTTTCTCATGTCGTCACTTGTGTGTGCGTTTGCCACATAATGAATTGGACATACTGTACTGGTTTGGACATACTGTATGTAGTGCATTGTGTAATGCACCAGCAATAATTATCTCTGATAAAGACTGTTTCCATGTGATGTGAGGATTGAGTTGAGTTACTGTGATTCACCACACTTTGGAGTGAGAATCCGCAGATTACAAAACCAAAAATAATCTTGAGGTTTAGACTGAAAGAACTTCTGAGAGAAGAAATGCCAGGTTGTGACCTTTGCAATTAAGTAAATCCTTACGTGGAATTGTGCTGCCATCAACGTACAGCATTAATGTTAGTTATTTCATGCCTTATTTACATGAATGAAGTCGAAATGCTTGCTGTTATTAGCTAATATCTCTATTTATTCTTGTCCTCCCTTATAACACTATATACAATCGTTCAATATAGTCATTGGATTGCATTTTTCATACACATAATTACTCACCAGTTATGTTTAGTTACAGAGCAACACGTTTACAGAGCAACAAGTTTCAGGCTCTCTGTCACTGCTGCCCATTAAGGCCGAGAAACATGTCAACAATGGGGCAAACAAAAACACACTGAGAAATAGAATTAACACCTTTGCCTCTCAGTGGAGTGCTATTAAATAATAATCCCCAACCATTAAATTGACTCCTCCAAGTCTGCCCAGAAAAACACATCATGTGCAGAGCCTTTCTTTGCTACTTGGCTCTCTCAAACAAGGGAGGGGTGATGGCAAGAATGAACCGAAAGTGAGATCCTGGGGTTCCGGTGGCGTCACCAACCACAATGGCTGCTCCATGAGTGAGTGCCGCCAAACAACTGTGCATTGCATTTCTTACAGTATTGCACCCAAAAGTAGTTAAAATGAGTGGGAAAAGCTTCCAAAAGACACCATGGAAGAATCAGAGAGGAACGATAATGTGATCTCATAAAAATTTGTGTAATGAACAGAAAGTCTGAAACGCAGATTTACATGAATTATGTGAAGATCACGTTCCTCCAATTGGATTCTGTGACAACAGCACAAATTGGACACGCCATTTTCACCTAAAGGTTGACTAGTAGTGGTGTATTGTAATTAGCTCTGCGACTGTCACCCCTCCAAACTCTTGCATTGTAAACATTACTGCTGTTTAACTGCTTTCACTGTCCTGTTTAAAATAATTCCCGACTGTGCAGAGATGACTGCTACTCAGCTATTTTCCAACAGTGAGCCACACTGCCATCGTACAATAGGCTATGCATCTGCAAAGAGAAAAAGAAATGAGGTGCAGTGCAGAAGACAGTAGGCTATATCCAATATACAGGTGATGGTTAATAATAAAGACATGGTTTTCATACAACACTTGAAACATATCGAATCCTTACCACAATTCTATCACGCAGATTGAACAAAACTATTCATGCAATTATACACCTAGACCAGACAGAGTTAATGAAAGGGTGGATTTCTGGCATCAACCACAGAAAACTTGCCTGCCATGTCATGTCATACACCCAAAATACAGGTGTAGAAGCAATAATCCCATTGCCGAAAAGGCGTTTGACCATGTCTTTTCCTGTTTCAGACACTGGTCAAATTTGGCTTTGGTCTAGATTGGCCTGTATCTAGTCTTTTCTCAAATCCAAGGGTGTCAGTCTGAGGCAATGGAATTATATCCAATTCTTTTGTTTTAGGATGGGGCACTAGGCAAGGATGCAGTCCCTCCCCTGTGTTATTGTCCCCCACCAAAGGGGGGACTATGGATTGGTCTCTGTCTGTTAGTTTGTGCGTTAGTTTGTTAGTCACACTGTAACGTTGACTTTGTGCCGCTAGTGGGCGGCATTGACAATGAATGGGGACTCAGTGGTAAAGCACATCATACAGTTAAAGTTATCATACAATGTGGGGGACAATGAATGGGGACTCAGTGGTAAAGCAATGCAGTTAAAGTTATCATAGGTAACATAATAGTCTACACACGCTACACACTTGGAGACATCAGACTGGGTTGATGTGTTGAAGTGAGAGTCAATGGAGAATTTTTGGGCAAACCTCACAAGACACTGTAGTTATTGTACAGTTGTTGGACTGTTGTACTGTTATTGCACTCATCACTGCACTACCACTGTGCCGTCAGTGTTGACTACTTATATCATATTACCACTTACCTACTGTGCAATACCATATATCACTATTGTGATATTATTGCATATTATTATTGCTATTATTGCATATTGTAGTTCTTATCTTTTGTACTGTATTGAGTAAAAACAGGACAATTACAGTTACTACATTTCAAGATATAACTTGTAAGCCTAATTCTGAGGGGAGAGTAGGCAACAGAAATATATGGTCAATCTGTCCTTTCATTGTCCCATATGAAAATGCTTATACAATTTCACTCATATTTCAAGTACACTCAGCAATCACTGACTGACCCAAGGGTAGAATTACATCACTGGTGGGGGACAACATTACTATTTGCTTGTTTGATTTTGTACTGAGCCTCTAACAGCCTCTGGCTAATAACAGAGGAGAGACATGTCCGGAGTATAAATATCAGTGTGGAGGACAAGATATGTATGTACGCAGACGATGTGCTCCTGTACCTAACTGAGCCTACTACATCTGTCCCCTACCTCATGCATCTTATTAAAGAGTATGGGTAGTACTCAAGGTAAATATTCAAGGTAAATGTTGATAAGAAGACAAAGGCCATGGAGATTGGAGGCAAGATATCTGTGCAGACTAAGGCAGAGTTATGTTTAAATGGCCCACTGGAGGTATCAGATACCTACACATTGTTATGCCTGCTCAGTTGGGAAACTTGAAATATGAAGCAAATTACCCCAAGCTCATAAACAAAATTTGCACAGACTTGGATAAATGGAAAGTCTTGCCTTGTCTTGGGAAGGATACAGGCCATCAGAATGAATACTCTGCAAAAACTACTATATCCATTTCAACTGCTACCTATTAAGTATCTACATTTTACAAATATATGCAAATGCTAGCTGCCACAAAAGCTCAAATTGAAAGAAATGTAAATGTAAAGAATAACACACAATTTGAGATTACAATTTAGAAATCTAAATGGGCACCACAACCCCCATTAGCCTATTGTCCCCATCCTAAAAAAAAAAACTGTAATTATTTTCCTTTATTTCATTTCAGTTTATTTTACCTTTACTCCATTCCCGCTATCTTCAATGTTATTGTTCCTCTCTCCCATTATCGCTACGTACGCTATGTACTGAGAATAACTAGGCCCTGTCTATGGATGTTAGAATTACTGCATATTACAGAGGTTTGCTTGCCTAAGATTGATGAATATTGAATATCACAAGTGTGATGAATGGAGCCTTGTATTGGGCAAGATAGATAGTTGACCAGTTCAAGGTCCTGCAGCTAAATTTGATACTCTCATTCACTCTGATATGAAAACATTTCTTTGCTTACCCTTTACCCTCCTGATAATTCAGGAGTCATTAATCATTCCACTTTGCTGCATCTCACTAAACTGTAATAATTAAATGTGCCAGGTATATTGGTATACTTTTTGCTGTTTGCTGACAAGAAGATAAGATAAGAAAGAGAAGAGAAGAGAAGAGAAGAGAAGAGAAGAGAAGAGAAGAGAAGAGAAGAGAAGAGAAGAGAAGAGAGAGTGGAAGACGTGACACTGTAAGTAGGATGGTTTATGTAGAGAACTTAGATAGATCCAAAATGTCATTAAGATCATATACAGAATGAACTTTTGGAATGTTATGTACCTGTGAAACAGTGTAAGTAATGTGGCCATTAGCCAAAGTTGGGCATCTTTAAGACATAACAACACACAAAGTCTCCCTTGTCTATTCCCTACTCTGACCTCTGGATTACAGGTGGAGAGCCAACCTGTAATGAGCTCCATCCGGGCAAAACCCTATTTTGTCTTTCATCTTTGGCCATAGAATCTTCCTTCTTCCCCAGAGAAAGATAAACCTAGCCAAAAAAGCTAAACCTAATACACCTTATTCCTCTCCTGTTTGCTAGACTGCCATTTTCGCCCTTTCCTCCCTTGTGTAACCAAAACATTCCCCAAAGCCTTATATATCAGTTTGGATATCAACAAATCATTACCATCTGTTTTACTGTTAATATATGCACCCTTTATCTTTCCGTTAAGCAAGTCTTCTCATTTTTTAGGGGTTGTGATTGATTCCAGAAACTACTATTTAGGAGGAAGAAAGAGGGCCGCAGCAAATTCACAGATATAAATGTCTGTAAAACACAGATCTTTTGCTGCCAGACCAACATAAGATATATCACTGTTGTCAGACAAAAACTAGCTGCACAAAATAGGCCTAAGTTATTCAGGAATGAAGAAAAGAATGATTTTTCTTCTCATTGATGGCTGTGTATTTTTGACATTAATGATTGGGGTTTAAAATGATTTCAAGGACTCAGTGGTCATGAAACTGCCTCAATACATAAATGATTGTGTAAAATCTCTATTCAAGTAAGAAATAGAGCACTAAAATTACAGATTTTTTACATTTTTTATTGGGTCAACAGCATGTGTGCAGGCCGGCCTCAGCTATAAGCAACATAAATTATGTGAGAAACAAAGCTGACCAAATACAATTACTATTAGCAATGGAAATTCAAATGCAAAAAGAAAAGTCTGAGCTTCTATTTTGGGTGCACCTGTAAACTGATCTTATCTAAAGAATATACATTTTAGAATGGTGTTCAAATTCTGTATTAAATATCAATAGTCTCAAGAGTAACTACTCACAGTGTTCAACTATATAGGTAAAGGTCACAAAATTCACAATTAACATCAAATGATCACATCCAAACAATGTGGTGGAGGTAGTACGAGCCCACAGTTCAAAAGCATTAACAGGTGGTGTGATGTGTGGTGTATGTATGATGTTCAGATCCAATTCCTACCACACTGCACAGTGTAGAAAAGGGGAGAACGGATTCAGACAATTGGCCGTTGCAAGACAATTTGATGAAAAAGGTCTCCTGTGCAATCAAAAAGCCATGGTTCAAAAAAGAAATCTTAAAGAGCCCAATTTGAGGATCCGTCTAGAGGGGTTTGCTATCAAAGATTTAACACCAACAATAAAAACAGCTCTGACCCGTGAGGTGAACAAGACCATAAAGTAGCATAAGTGACTGCATCAAATGAAAAATAATAGACTTTCTAAATATGAAATGAATGTGCACAATGAAAAAGAAAGTGGCAAAACTGTTCAGAACAAAAGCTCATTGCTTCGATGAGACCACACAGGTAGAGGGGGGTGGTAACAACTTTGGGCTGGTGGGTGAATGAGCAGAGGACTGTTAGCTACAGTATGAGCTCATGAGCAAACTACAGGTTATAATATAATACAGCTCATAATAGAATGATATAAATCAATGCATAATAAATGAATAAATAACTCCAATAATGAAGAGTATTTCAGTAGTGGGAATAATATAACAGATATTAGCTTCACAGCATACGATCTTTTAGTTCTAGTTTAGCAGCCATTAGCTTGCCAGTAGTATTGTTCCTCATTTTGTTGACAATCAGCAATGGTACTGCTTTCAGTTTACATTTCCAGCCCAAAGTTATTTAATCTGTACAGATGAGAAGGCATAGGGAGATGTTTCCAATTAGTTTTTTTTCATCGCTTGATGAAAGATTTCTCTCATTTATATTCCTCCAAAGGTGGCGTTTGCCATGTCTCTCTAAGCTTATGTTTTCAACTGTTACTTTACGATTAGATGTAGGTAGGACTTAATGTGTTCCTACAAACCTTTGACTGGGTAGGTCAGTGTTGCAGATTCAACTTTCTGGTTGTTCCTGTAGTGACGTGTAACACGGGATGCTTTCACAATCAATATTTAAGTGGGAATAGTCTTGTTTTGTTGATTTTGGTGAAATATTTGGTGATAATTGTCCATTGCTGTGGTGCTTTTGCACTTCCTTGAGATGACTTTGCAATCACACAGTGGTGCCAGTACTGTAAACGTAAATGGAGTGACATAACCTGCCACACCCTCAAACAAATAAGTATGAGCTGTTCAACTGAGAGTAGTGAAGCAACTATAAATAATGGAGAATGTAAACTGATGCCTAAAGAGCGACCATGTCTAAGGAGCCAATAATATCCACACTACATGAATGTCTGGCATGTTTTATTAAATTATGTGAAAACTTTCGTTACATTATTAATTAGCATTACAGTCAATAGATCCAAGCAAACACTCAAGCAACAATCAGTGTGCAAAATAAGCCACTGACTGTGGATTGGTTATAGTATATACCATATCATGTGTGTACTTTACTCCAACTTGCTCCACTAGCTTACTTCAGCACCAGTAATGAGAGATAAGCTTTTCAAGATGGAGAGTTGGAAGACGTGTCCTGCATTAGAAGAGATCATTTGTTTCCACCACTCTTATCTTTCCATGCTATAATGTAATGTGGCATAAATCACACAGGCAGGCTGGCATCAGTCACCTCCAAAAGTGGTTCCCTAACACAAAACACGTTCAAGACATTGGATATCCATCTTGTGAGCAGGCAGTGGGGGTTATTTAATGTCCAATTATTGTCACACAAACCAACAAGCAACCCAAAAGAACCACAAAATACCACAAAGTATACTGGAAAGCTCCACACAGAACCACTAAGTGGCAAAAGTGTGCTGCACAATGCCACAAAGTTCACATAGTACACTAACATGACATATTTTAACATTTTCAGCTCATAGAGAGAGGAAACTTCTACCTTGATCAAAATGCTCTTCTGTCTTTGTGTTTTTTGCAGCCCTTTGTGGTTGTTTAGTATTTTGTGATATACGTACTATTTTAAGTAATGGTACTTTGACATACATTCAGTTATTTTGCAGTGCACTTCATGGTGCTTTGTTGTTCTTTGCATAGCAGAATCATAATTACTGTGCCTCTAAACCCTATGAAAAAAAGAACAACATTTATTGTACAAAATTACTTTTGGTATTTAGTCTTCATTGGAAAACATAATTCTTTAAGTTTCTTATATTTGTTTTGAAGTGAGATGTTTTTTATAAGCCCATTGGGGTTCTTATCTCACCAGCACACATCAGTAATTTGTTTCTTTTCTTTCTGTGTTTTAATCATTGAATTTTATCACTGAGTTTTATCGCTGTACAAATAAACTAAACTAGAAACAATAATGACCAAATAAGGCATCAGTAACAACCTTCTCTAGTTTTGGGAAATGTAACATTGGAGCTACAATGACAAAAATAAATACTACAATGTTCAGCCCCTGATGTAATCTTTAAAGAAGCTTACACTCTGTTCTTTATTGTGTATTCTAAGTTTTCATTTTGAGTTAAAGTTGAAATTCACCGAACGACTCCACTCCATTGCACTCCATTGCAGAACTCACCTCAGACTCTCTCCACACTTGGTTCATTGTTTTTCTTTGCTCACTTTTTCTTCACACACTTTTCCCCTTTTTTCTTCCCTCCGTTCCCTTCCCAGAGATGACAGTGTCATATTTTGAAACATCTCTCTCTTGGTTGGCACTGCTGTGCTTCCCTCTGTCTCTCTGTTTCTCTTTTGTTAAGGACCACACAGAGGGATGACATGTTGGAGGCACATCCAGGCTGGGTGGCCCGGCTGCAGGAAAGATGTGGGTGACAGGATCAGCCTTCAACAGACTATGGGAGTAATGCGTGTAGACAGTGTAAAACCAGTCTTTTGGAGACCTGTAGAAAAAGCAACGCTGGCAATTCTGAATAAATGAACTTGAAAAAAGAAGAAAAAAAGGGGGTTCTTTGGGAGCCTTATTTTAGCCGGAGCCGGATGCACACTCCCATGCACAGGACTCACTGATGCCTTCAGACTTATTAAGCAAAGGGGATAAATATAATCTAGCTAACCTATTCCTACCAATGCTATATTTTATTTAAAAAATCATCAGGTGAAATGTATAATAATACAAACTTCAACAGGACAGAACATGTAGTATAGAGACTGAGAAAGTTTGTTGCTGGCTTTTTAAGAACTCATTCATACAAAAATTAGCATTGACTAACATGCTGCCTCATTATAAAAACAATCAAACAATGCTTGATTGTTTTATTGGATGAATCTCTTTTCAGGCAGGCACATTATCTCCAAATTCATCCCACTGTCCCTCTGCTGTCCTCTAGCCAGGATTAGCACCCATATCCACAATAAGATAAGATAGATAAGACAGCACTTTATTGATCCTCTTGGGGAAATTTAGGATGCCCTTATATTATTAAACAATGATTTTAAAGCAGCAAGTTTTGAAAATGGTATGTAATTTGTGTCAAGACAAAGATGTAAACATCCCCTCAGAAGGTAAATGCAGTTTTCCTCAAGATAAAATATTTTTTAGACAGTCTCCTCATATTTTTATTGTTAATGTTTCCATCTAAAATATTAAATTGGATATCTGTTGCTTGTTAAATGAACCATATTGTGACTTGTTGGCAGGGCTCGGCAACATTGAGCCACTTCAGTGAAGTTCAAGGGTCGTGTGAGAGCGACTCCAGCCAAGGTGTTTATACCGGTATTATTAAAGCTCTTTGGTTCCTGCAGAAAACGCAGAGGAGCACCCCCTCCCCTGATAATCACCTTGTAGCATTTAGCACGTACTTAACAAAACAAATGGCCGGTGAGTGTGTGTGTGTGTGTGTGTGTGTGTGTGTGTGTGTGTGAGAGAGCCACTGATGCTGGATTTCGTCAAAGCTGAGGGTCTGCAGAGAAAATAGATCAGAAGTGTCATCACTAACCAGGCCCCAGGATCCCAGCGGTCGGACAGCCTCAACATTCTTGCACTCGATGAAGAATGGTGCAGCTAGTGATTGTTTATTTTGTTTCTCTATCTCGTCTTAGCAACCCGTCTTAATGAGAATGTGCAGTTGCATGTGAAGCTCTGGTCCCCCCTCTTTTCTCGTCAGCTGTCACGGATAGGAAATCAGATGCAACGCTACTTTTGAGGGTTTGAGAGAAAGATAAACAGTCATCTAATTCAGTTTGTTTTTTGTAGCTTCACGGGTGTCATTTTGGAAAAAGGTATGAATCTCAGGTTATACAATTTACAGGCAGAACATATAAGCAGCTTTAATGTACTCAAATCAACCACTCAGAAATCCACTTACTTTTTTATGAAGTCCCATAGTCTCTAACTTTCAATTATTATTTATATCTATTTTAATGTTCTTCTTTACAACTGCAGAGGTAATGTGAGCCATAAATATCCCAAGTGTAATACAAAAATCAACATAAACGTTTCCCTAATTCTACACACAGGCCTAATATATGAAACATGATATGAATAGACAAACATCCTTCAACAGCTATGAGATATAGACGACAAAGCAGCCTGAAGAGTCCAATAACAATTCAGATGAGATGGATGGGTGGAAATGTAGACAGATATATGGGTGGAATAGACGAATGAACGGAAAAAGAGGTACAGTAGATGGATGGGCAGGTGGAAAGGCTATGCATGGATGAATGGACTTAGTAATGGATAACAGCTTTATCATTTCGACGAAACTGAAAAGAGCAGTCTCTATTTCAGTGTTTCAAAGAATCCTCTGAGCAGGGACCAGTGAGTTGGGACATGTAACAGCCTGTTACTGTGTATAGTGCGTGCGGTTTGGTACGTCAAAGCAGAATAATACATGTTAACTCACTCTATAGGAGGGGGAGGGGATATAAAGAACATTCAAATGAAACTGCTGTCACCGGGACAGAAAAAGACACAATCAGTGGTTTGGAGGCAGCAGTGTGTGTGTTCCCCAGGCACCGGTGGGAGGTCAGGTGGTCTTCTGTGCTCTCCAATCAGGCATCACACCACCCCGCCAACCGCCCCGACGCCATTGTGGGACACAGAAGCTGCATGACTGATGCGACAAAAGAGAAGACATTGATCTTCCGAGACAAGTCCTGCTCTCACCGCACTGTGTTGCGAGGTAAAGGAAATGAGTCGATCCTCTCGAACAGACCGCAACTAAGCTTTGCCTTTTATAACAGCATAGTAGCGCTTAATCCACAGCTCCGGGAGGAGGGAAAGCACGGGAACAAAACTCTATTTGTGTATGAGGCCTTGTAAGATCCAGGGAGAGTGTGGTAATAGTCTCTAATAAAGACTAATAAAAATATCCTCATCTTTTACAGCGTATACGTAGGGGCCTAAAAACTGTAAGTCGATTTGTGAAACTGAAATATGAATGTCGAAGGCCATGTTTGATGGTTAGTTAAAGTATCCTGCTAGAGTTTAACATTTCTAAAGAACGTGTGGCCAAACCCATCAGAGCCCACAGCACTGACAGGTGTGGCATTTCTAGTGTACCCTTGAGCATGGTACTTTAGCTCACTTATCACAACTTAATTCAATTGCTCCAATAAAACAATCCAGCTGCATAAACATGTTACAGAATGTGTGAAATCTAAAACAGAGAGCATCTTTAACGCTCCCTGGATAACGCCGTCTGCTACAGGGGCCAATAAATCATTTCACTCTGTAATTTAATGATTTAAGAGCTCACTATTCGTCACATTGTCAAGTGGCACCATGCTGGGCCGAGGTGTCGCTTTCTTATGTGTCCATTACCGTGAAAGTCCACTCTCCCAAATGGCTGGATGGGAGGCCCCATTTGGGGTGCTTGGTTGAAGCTGTGCCGGCACTCCAGTCTGTGCTAAAGGCCTGGGCTTTTTACACCTGCGTGTGACACAAGGGAGGTTCTCCAACGAGCGGGAGAGCCAGCCAGCTGTGCTCTCTTGTGGTAGCTCCAGGGATAGCCTGGAAAATGTCACTCCTACAATCTCCTTTTCTGTAAGCTGCCAAAGTCACTCTATCTGTTCATAATTCTCTAAACTTTTATAAAAAACGTTTTACAACTCCTGAACCTCACAAACATGTTGTGACTCAAACTGAAGGTCCTGATTCAGCTACATTTGTTTTTTTGGGGTTTTTTTTTATGAAACTGCAGATGTTCTATCATTGTTGAGTAGGCGCTCTCACTTAACATGCAAAACTTTACTTCATGAGGAGATGAGGTCACGAGATGAACATTCCAGCCGGTTTTTTGGGTGGAGAGGGGGTTGGGGAGGGGAGGGGGGCAGGAGGGGGTCCTGTGAGATGTAATTGCTGGCTAAATCACCGTCTCTCTGGGGTGGCCAGCCTGCCATAGAGCAAGGGTCTGCACAGTGTCCTTCCCTGCTCTGGGGCCAGTCTAACACGTACAGTGGCTTTCCTCTGTCTCCCAGGAGAAGCTCCACCAGCCGCTTCATCAAGGCTGATTGCTGGAGACGTTCCATCCACAGCAATATTTTCACCTGATGCGAAGCAGACCGGTGTCCTGCAGACTGACGGAGGCAGAGAAACGAGAAGATTCTCCTTGTTTTTGAAGCTGGAGGGTCCAATTTGGCTGGATAGCATGGTGAAAGAGTTTGAAAAATACGACTTTGTTGCTGATAGCCATTCCCAAACACATACATGCACACACACGCAAACACACACACACACACACACAGACACACACATAGACGGAAACATATAGATGTATATGTTGAACCATGGTGTCACACAGGTCTTTTGGGCCTTAGCTGAGCTAATCCTCAGCTTTGTCACTTTGATGTGGCGTGAACACCCCAGCCAGCCAGCCAACACTTCAAATGGACACAGCAGTCCTTTGGGTTACAATAAAAATGAATTTTCCAAAAAAGTTTTCTTCTAAAATGTTTGGACCCCTGAGAGACGCCCTGTAGCTCTTCTTGTTTACACAACACCTAGAGTTGCTCCAGCCTTATTTACACAGAAATCATTTCATCAGAGCACAAAAAATCTTTATTTATGACCCCGACAGTGACACAAGAATAGGTTCAAGCCCTTCTCCATCTGTTTGCAATCCCAGCGTAATGCTATCATCACCTGTTTCCATGGTCCCGGCTCACATCTGGCTTGCATTAAAAAAATCACACAAGGTGCATTTTTTCTTCCCTCTTTGTGTGTGCTTTACTTTAGCATTTGGCTCATATTTCTGAAATAGGCTACAACAACAAATTAAGATCTGAGACATGGAGAAAAAACACTTATTTCTAGCAGCAATTTGCTTTAAATTTTAGAACCAGACTCCCTGGGGGTCTGAATATATTAGACACAGGAGTTTAAGCGCTCACTAAGGTTTATTGCAATGTAGAGCTTGTATAGTAAGATAACAGGGGGTTCAGTGCTCCAAGCTGGCAAAGAATGACTCCAATTTGTTTGTAGTTAAATCCATTTGCTTGTAAATAAACCAGAATCCCTTCTAACGTATGTCTAATTTGAAGGTAGTGCTCTATCATAAATAGTAGTACCGATACATCTATTTAGGGAACAAAATGCATTGTAATTAACATTGTAGCAATGCCAGAGTCTTCTGTTCTAATGTTAAATTTATAGATATACAGTATATATATATTCAGCTACAACACGAGAGTGGTCATGCAAAGTTAGATGTTGTTAAATGATATAGTTGCATGTTTGTGGTTGAGGAGTAAGGGGAGCAGTATTTGCTATACGATGCCATAATAGTAAGGACACACACCATAGGCTGCAAGTGTACTGTAAGAGAAATCCTGCCCAAGGAAATGTATTTCCCTGGCTCATAACTGTCTGGAATTTGTGTATCCGCTCTGTCTCTCCCATGGACACCAGCTGTGCAGCTGGTGCTTGCTGGAAACTGCAGTTAGCCTGTAGTCGAGAGGGATTTTTAACACAATTCTCCCATGTGCATTCAAGGAAGCAGTAATGTCATGCAATTGGGGCCATATTATCATTGTGTGGATCCTGGAGAGTGATGTCAGAGGAAAAAGGAAACTAGCTAACTCCCAAACCAAAAGAGCAAAGGTTAGAGTCAGGTTGGCAGAGACCCAGATTGGCTTAAAGACTTTCCTTATTCTCTTCCCCTTTTGCTTTCCTTAAAAGCATAGTCACTCCCTCCAAATGGGTTGCATGGACAGGATGCTGCTTCCTTTGGCATATCTGGTTATGAGCTGTAATTTATTATAATGGAGTAATAGTTGTCATTTTGGGGTTAAAGATAACAGCTTTTTCAAATGGAACATTCTGTGAGATGGCTCTGCATTGATGGGACACACTGTAAATGGATGAAATTGAGACAAATGGATGGATGGACAAACTAATTCATTCCCTACATTAGCGTGAGCTTTTCATCATCTGTAATGAAAAATCAACACTATCTAATCTATCAGGCGGAAGATCGTTTTGGATCGTTTCAAGATGTTAATATTGTATGACTATTCTGGAGGGAAAGATCAAAGCTGACTTTTTTTTTTTTAATTCAAAGCTCAATCTCCTATAGGAAAAGTGTTCAGCATTAATTTATCTGAAGGAGTCTGCTGAAATGTAGCCTACCATATGCTACAGCAGAGAGATGAACCATACCATAAAGTACAATGAAACACTCTCATAAAAGTACAACTTAACAAAATCAATCCAGAAATGATGCCAGTTCAATATTACCCTGGGACGTTTCATTTAAATTTCACTGCTATCCATTTTATAGTTGTGAAATCACACATGAGGTATCAAACCTTGGAGTTTTGTTCCATTTAGCACCATCATGGTTTCGGTTGAATGAGCTGTGGCAGTGACTCAACCTATCCTAACCTTATCAGTGACCAGTCATGTTGGAATTAATGTTTCTTACCACAGATGCATTGCAACAAGTCCAGCCCAAGTTTGACCCTGGTTAGGGGAAATGAGACTGGAGTTACAAGAAGAGAGATTTTAGTGAAAGTATGACTGTGTCTTTGTGTGTGTGAGTGTGTGTGTGTGTGTGTGTGTGTGTGTGTGTGTGTGTGTGTGTGTGTGTGTGTGTGTGTGGGTGTCCACTCCAAAAGAGATGGTTCCCTTTCAGTTGGTGCCAGACAGCACAATGCATAGGAAGGGGTTTGAACCTTTGACTCCATCAGTTTAAGTTTAAGTCTCTACAATCACACCAATAGGCCCAATCTTGTATTGAACGTCAAGAGTTATTTTATATTTATTTTTTGAAATTGTACTTGTAATTGCACTTTGGTCAGTTATAGTTGTTTTTTCAATGTGCTTTATAAATAAAGTTGACTTGACTTAACAAAATGCGCACTGATACCCTTATTCATTGTGTTCTTTACTTCACTTCAGGCCCTGCAGAGACTTACAGATTTTCTTTGGTTCCTGCAGCCGGCCTGTTCCATTGTTGTGAGCGTACTCCATCAGCAGGACACTGACAGTTTTGCCTCTGTGATTTGGTGTTTTGGGTGCATCTCCTTGTGATACTACCTAGTTGTCTGCTGATTTGTCTTCTCGTAAGAAGACACGCCTTGCCAGTAATACTAACAATGGACACTGCTGTGTGTGTTCCTAGACAGGATGCCGAACCCTGTCCAAGAATCGCACACACGATGTCTGCGCGGTCTGTCTTGGCCAAGCCCACATCCAGCGAATTCTCACTGATGCCTTCTCGTGTTTCCATTACGCCTGCCTAGGAAAGAGATATACACAAGCCCTTGGACTTTGTGCTTTGTGAGAGACAGCCAGCTCCCTTCCCAGTCCCCGTAGCCCCCATGTTTGTAGAAGAGATGTCCGAGCGTGCCGAGGCACCAGGAGCTAGCATCAGATGGAACTAGAGTCCTCTTGTTTGAGATGAGTACAGCTCTCAGCCTCACCAGGACGAATGAGTTTCATCCTGATTTGGCTTCCCAGGTCAATGGCGCATCAGACTGCTTCACAAAGCCAGCTCAGGGCAAACTGTAAAACTTATGTCATTGGACTGTGAAGGCTATTACCAAAGCCTACAGTGTGAAAAGATGTTGGGCTGCTTGGTAATGTACTGTATGTGTCCAGTCCAGTGATGTTACAGTACACGCAGGAATGTAGACTCTTTCACCCAGTGTGAGGAGGCTGATCCATCAAGATATTCTTAAAACAGATTTGGTGGTCTGAGAGGGAATTACATATCAAAAATATTATTCAAATGCTCATACATCTAGGTCTGGATAACTGTCACTCCTTATTTGCATGTAGTGTTGTAAAATGCTTGTGTAGAAGATTCATAGCATCATGTACAGCCATAATATTTTTGACTAACATGCAAACCCCTGGATAATCTAAATGTTAAAAAATCCAAATGTAACCATTAATCCACTCTAATCGGTAATTAATCGGTAAATTCTTCAGCTCCACTACAACCTTTGTTTAAGATATGGTTTGATTTTATTTATTTGCATAAAGATCAATGAATTCTACATAATTTTGAGGCTTTTTTTTTGTGTCTTTTTGAGTCGTGATGTATTTTAAGTTTTACAGTAGATGTAGATAAATTCTGGCTTTAAGTGTTTTCATACAGTGTTTTCAAACAAATGGCTCTGTTTTGTGTTAGAATGCAAACTACACTGCATTTTAAGAAGAGACAGACAGACAGAGAGATGATTCGTAGGCTACATCACACTTCTATCAGTACGTCCTTCTTGAGCCGGGGATGGAAACTATTTCAACATCATCAACTGCTGTGAAAATTGTGATCATCACATTGACCACACATCACCACACCATCATGAATGGAAACCACAGACTCAGGGTTATTTTTGGAGATCCGTCTTGACCAAAATAACTTGAAACATCTACCTCTTATTTACCCATTCAAGAGTATGTTATACTTTCAAGTTTAACAGCCATGCGATCAAGCCAGGCAGCCTGTCTTTCAGTCAGAACCATGTGAAGTGCATCTTGCTGAAGGTGTACAGGATTAGGTGTCTCCCCCTTGAGGAGGGAAGTATTAAAGCCTCTCCCGGGGGTCAGTCTGATGGGTGTCATCTCCTACCTCTCTGCCCCCATTGTAGTGAAGAAAGCACTGCTCAAGCTTGGCAATAGACATGTCAAGCACAAATTTTATGATGACATTCAAAGCTGCAATGTCACCATCTCATTTAAGTCCTTATGGTACAAATGAGTCATTTCATTAGTCCCAGAATGTATTTGGCACACCATGGAAAACCGATAGATCATTTCAGTCATTTTATTCTTAAGGAAGTTATATCTCATTGGTTGGATCTAAGAAATTGTGCTGCAAAATTGAACCCTTAAGACTATTGAGCAGATGGAGAGATTAGCATGCAAATGGCTCCCATAGATCATTTTTCTGAGCATAGGGTAATGGTTAGTGAATGATACTTATCAAGCTCCATAAGTGCTCCTTCCAATAAATACATAGTACAGGTCATTTATATTGGGGTTCAAGTGTTGATGGATATGGGATTACCACTTAACCTTGGAGTAATTCCAAGACACCGCTTAAATCATCCAATACATTATATATCCCATAACGGCTTGACCAGTCTTTAAGGATATCACTTCTTAATGCAAAATATGTTTTATGTTATAAATTAAACTTGAGGTGTTAGTGACCTATTAATCATATAGATGTACTCATGACAGGGGATCACTGTCCTTTTATTTTCATAAGGTTGTTACCAATGGTACCTTTTACACATAACAATGGCCGTATCATGATTATGATTAAGATTATGATTATTATTATTAGGACTCTTCTGTCTGTTACCCCCGCACACTCGGGAACACATTTTGTCTTTATTTTGTCCATTCAGGAAGCACAGTGGACTTAAAAATACAGCAAATGGGTTTCTTGAGTGGGAATCGTTCCAGCTCAAACAGGATCTAATCTATCACTCCCAGGCTTCACCACTTGCTAACAGAACAGGGCATAGATACAGGAAAGTTGATTACATAGTACATTAAGGAATGGCCTTTTATTCAAGACATAATCCTAAGTCAAAAAGTAGCTTCAGACTGTTGACTACTGACTAAAAGCCTGTCTAAATCAGTGGGATTTCAAGCATGATGCACAATAAAGTGATCAATAGTCTCCACTGTTAATAGAAAGCATTCTGAAACACAAAATTGGTAGCAGAGCTGCCACCAAATGAAGATTCAGTGTTGTTGTTGTCTTTTAGGTGTGTCATCAAACCTGATACTAATTTTTCAAACTCCTTTTTTGATCACCACAATTCAAATTCAAGGCTTTGTTTTTATATATATCCTTTTTTCCCCAAATTTTGTGCTGCTCACTCATGACAGGATATAACTTCAATCGCTTTGCAAATATCAGCTCTCAATTTAGTTGTATTGCTTTTCTGGGTTTCAAAACCATTAAGAACTGTTTAGAGCCTCTAAAGCCTCTAATAGCGCACAAAGGAAAAGAAAAAAACCCTCACATTCCATACTGTACATTCACTGATTTAGAAATATTTTCTTTAATTTCAGTCTAATCTTGTCATCTTCAGTCTGACGAACACATTCTCTTGTCACCGCATCACTCTGTGGAGGAGTGTGTGCTCTGGAGAACCGATCGCTCAGTGAGCCTTGACTCACGCTACACTGGAATGAGAGGTATGTACAGAGACTGTTGCACAACGTTTCACTGAGGAGGATCAGACCTCTCCTGCAAACACACACACACACACACACGCACACACACACACACATAGTGCTGCAATGCAATACATCTCACTAAAACTCGGTTCTGCACACCAGCCAAGATGAAACAAAAAAAAAAAAATCCTAGTGACAAGTGAAGAGGAGCAGAGGGCATTGATCATGATCGACCAGACACAGAAAGACATCACTGTTTGGTTTGCTAACTCGTGTGAGAAAATATTATGAAAGAACAGATAATAAGAAAAGCATCACTATCTTGCTGGAATATTAACTGAAGCTATAAACATGGCTTTTGAAGGATAAGGGTCCATCTGGACAAAGGGTGAATGTCCCTGTCAGTGTGTGGTCTGTTTCCAAGCTGATGTCCTTAACTGCGGGGTTATGCTTGTGCACACTAAAAAATAAGGCTTCCAGAAGGGTTCCCAGTCAGGAGGTGCGGTTCGGCTTTCGTCTGGACAAGCGTTTGTGCTTGAGAGACCGGAGAGAAGGCTCTGGAAGATCTAAAAACCACTGTTTCTAATTATTTACTTCAACATTACTCCAGAAAGGTTAATCAAGATATTCTGCTCATCTTGTATTATTTTAGTGATTCTAAATAATTCCAGTCTCCACGTTGAACTTATTATAAGAACGCTGAGGAAAATGTGATGGAAAGTATGTTGTTTATTTAGGTCATCAAAACAATGAGTTGTCTTTGAATTGAGAAGATCAAAATACATTTGCAACTTAATTTTATTTTGCAATTCTTTTTTTCTTGGTATTCTTAGTAATCCTGTGCATATGAGCCCTCTAAGAACTAAGGAGCTTCACTGTAGTGGTTCTTCATTTCACCTACATGGGTTCTCCTACTGAGGCAAGCCGGACAACACACAAAAGGTCTAAGATGCACTTTTTTACTTGAGAGTGTGTGTCCATAGTTTGCGCTGACATTCCCTGTTGTGTTAACAGAGTGCTGCAATAAGGCGATCACTTTTTCATCTTCCCCTTGGAAAGACTGCAGATACCAACAGGGAGAGGAATTGTGGGAAAATCGACGCTGATAATTCAAAAGACAATTGCCAAGGGAAGGCTGCAGCGCGGGGTGCTCACATCTGCACAGCTCCTCTCCACCAACACGACTCATATTTCTGTTGTTTTATCCCTTCTCATTGGGCGCTTGTCCTCACCTCTCTCTTTAATCATTAAATATTAAATTTGCTACATGACAGATTGCACTGAATTTATCTGTGTGTGTACAAAGAGCAAATTTAATTCCTTCTTGTGAAGGAGCCCTATTTTAAGGCCTTTCTCCCAGTAATATACATTAACAAGTGTCCTGAATGATCCTTTAATACAAAATACTGTAGAAGAGTGTTATGATTGTCTTTGAACTGATCTAAGTCTCAATTTTAAACATACAAATAATTGCCACTGTTTGTCTGTTGCCTCTGCAGTTTAGCTGTCTTCCAACAATATAAACTACAGCTACATTTCTTGTTATTGATGTGTGTGTGTGTGTGTGTGTGTGTGTGTGTGTATGTGTGTGTGTGTGTGTGTGGAGAGAGGGGTGTGTGTGTGTGTGTGGGGGGTGGGTGTGCGTGTGTGTGAAAGAGTAAATCCTTGTTTTTCTCAATGAAGCAACAGACTTGGATCAAATATGTCGTTAAAATATTTTGTGGCCTTTATGGCATTTTTAACTTGAGTTTTTTGGGGGAAAAATGAATATTTTATTAAATCTTTTAATCCACAAGTACCACAATATTTACTGCCTGAACTCAGTTGACTCAGCGGCTGTGTTTATGTAGGTGGAGAGTTTCGTTCTTAGTAACCCAGTTCTGAGTTAAGCATGTAAAGTCACAACTTGTGACAATTTGTGTGTAAACTATTCTCTTATTATGAGAAGCCTGGTTAAAGCTACAATATGCAACTTTTTGCCTTAAGGCTTGCTAGTCCCGCTCTCCTCCCTCTCAGCTGGTCAAGTTCCCAATAGTTGTCACTCATCTTGATGAGCTGTCTTCCTTGAAACAGCATCCATCCTGAGGCTGAGGTAACCTGCATCCATAAAGCCACCACAGGCGTTACAGAAGCAACCAATCTGCAATTTAAAAAAAGCAATGCTGATGTTCACCCATGTTTTGTCTTTATCACTGTACTTTTCTATTTTGCACCATTGTTAGACACAACCCAGCTCACCTCTGGCCACGCCCATAAGACACAAGTCCCCAACAAATGGTTTACGCCCCCAAACATTATGGAAAAGCCAATTTCACAGTGGTTTTGGGTTTGTACATGCAGGGTCACAGACAGACACAGTCTGATAATGTTTAATATATCCTATTTATTTTCTATTATTTTAATGTGAAAAAAGTTGCATATTGCAGCTTTAAGATGCCTGGCTTTCTCCAATATTATAGTAGGTCATGTAAACATTTTATTCCTTTTACTTTTTCGCTGTCTGCACAAACTCAGACTGAGACTGTCACCAAATCGCACACATTTCTATTGAGATAATTGTTCCTTTCCCATGTATTAGGAGTAATCTACTGTTGCTCAGTCAAAGAGGTTAGTGTTAGCTGGCAGCCGTACCTTTCGATGGGTATCGAAGGTTCATGTAAACAGTTCAGTCTGAATTAGACTTTAACCAGTGTATGGCCACTAGTTGGGTTACTCTGCATGCAAATGTATCCTCTGAGTCACTCGACTGAAAAATTATATGAGCACTTAACCTATTTTTTTCAAAGCAGTTGGATTTTCAGCATGAGAACACAATGCAGGTTAATACACATAAGTATGTGCCACACAGCTTGCACTGTAATTTTACACAGCAGCTCAAGATGTGTGATAAGTGTGCTTGATCACCATGAGGTCATGACTATACCTGCCCAGAAGGTGGAGCCGACACAACGAGAAACATAAACGCCTCTGCATTCTAGTATTTGAGATAGTATAAGTACTGTTTCAATTATTTGAATTACTTCGATAACTCAAATACATGCTTTTGAAATTTACAAATATTTCAGTTAAATCATCTGTTTGGGCCAGTTTATTTGCAGATTCCTCAAATACATCAAAACAAGCATTTTCAAATACAAATAATTAAATAATACCTGTGTTTGACCCAGTTTGTGTGGCTCAGCAGCAGAGTTCTTATCACCCAGCTGATCATTAACATGAAATGAGACGTGGCCCGCTGCTGCCCTTACTGTGTGCTGCCCAACACGCTCAGATGTCAAGTCAGAGTGAAACTAAATTGTGTGACCTCTTGAGGAGCTGAGAGAGCTGGGACATGAATACAGAGCGACTGACGCAAAAGACACTGCTGCATCACAATAATATCACATCCTATGATAATGTAGAGAACACACAGTGAAAAAGTTGTACAGGAAAAAAGTTTTTACTGAAAAAAACTATGGTCATTTTTAGCTCTTATAATTTTATAGCATATGATTGTATAAACATGAACATACATGGACATCAATGAAGATCTGTTACATAATGTTTAAAATACATCTACTCCTCTTTTAGCAGGTGAGAGTAAAATGTTTTTAAGAGGTTAAAATCTTGTTTTCACGTTTACGTCAGTCAAAGGTTGACATACAGTGTTAAGTCATAAAAGCTAAAATATAAACAAAGACAATTAGAAATCAATTTTAATTCTGAATTAACATTTTAAATGGACTCATCCATTCATAGCTGAGACTGAAACTTCAGTGGTCTTGAATAAGCTGACGTGCTTGCATAAATTCTACCTGGTGAATCAAAACAATGATACATACAATTTAGTATGAGGTTTTGATGATGATGCCCCCACAGTACAACAAAACCATACTGCCTCCCAGCACATGACATGTTGCTAACGTAGGACTGAATGGAAGTGCGGTGATTTTGTCTCTGAGCGTCCAGCATCGCGGGTGTGGACGGGGGTGCAGCGGTGGGGGGACGGAGCGGGGAGTGGGGGGGTTACTGGGGTTCGAGGTCGGAACAGCCTCCCCCATCGTCTCTTCGAGTGCTTTAGTGTCGTTAGTGGAGGAGGCATATGGGGGTCGTTCAGTGGTTGTTGTTGTCTATTAGACTAGAGACGGTCTGCGAATTCGAGGCAGGTGGAGACAGCTGGACAGGGATTAGCTGACTGTCCGTGGCAAGCGAGGCAGTGTTGATGGAGGGACTGGGGGCAGCAAGTGGTCACAGCCTGTAGTTACCCATGGAGATGACTAGTCGGGATGGTTAATGTGGTTTACCACCGTGGAGGGACTGGCCGGGGGGGGGGGGGGGGGGAGCGGTCAGCGATGAGGAAGTCACTACCTCCTCCCAACAGCAGCGGCTGCCTTAAGAGTTCTTGGGCACCATCTTCATAGTGATGGTCTTCACCTCTGAGTACTCCTTCAAGCCGCTGTCTCCCCTGAAAACACACAACGGGTAATTAGTGCCAAGTCCGATTTAGACAGCACCACTGAAATATAGTGTTTACACTGTTGCAGAATTTTGGAGTAGAAGTGTAGAAATATTGTAATTTCCTCTTACATAAAGATTTATATTAACCAATTTTGGCAAGTGGAGTTTCAAAGCACGCAGTCAATATTAGTAATATCTTGTGTATATTTAGTGGGCCAGCAACCAAAAGTCATACTCACAATTCACGTCCATTGCCAGACATTTTATATCCTCCAAATGGACACTGTGTGCTCAGGGCATTGAAGCAGTTTATCCTAGGAAATACACAAAACATAGATCATTCTTCTGCATTTGACTCATGTGGTTTGTTTAGTTATTGTATAATGTTGCACAATGATTTTGTCAAAAGCAGTAGTGTTACAGCTGCATTCAGTTAAAAATATAACTGCAATTCCCAGAGGAAAGAAATACCCTAAATAAGATCTCCTCTTCCTTTCATTTACTTCTAGACATAGCTGAGTTTTATTTAAAATATTTATTATTTATTTTCGTACTTCTGAACTTCTGCTCCTGAGAAACAAGCCTTGGATTGTCTCACTCTGGTATATCATGCTTCTCACTTAGCTCTTTCATTTTTTTCTCACATCTTAGTATGCACTTATTCTATTCTAAGTCTCCAATGGATCATTAAGCAGAAATATCTCTGATATTTCTCAGCAATCTGTGAGTGTAGCCATCTACAAATGAGATATCATGCTTTTCTTATTTGTCTCGAGCACTTCTTACAATACAGATGTATGTTCTCATGTGCATCTCTTTATTGCTCCTCAGGGGGGTTCAGGAGAAAGAATTTAGATGTTGAGATATGCTATATTTCTCCAGAGATACAGACAAAGTGATATGAAGCAACAGATCTTTCCTAGGGGTTGTTTATCTAAAAGTATGTCATCAGGCAGCATTCGAGAAATCTGACCCATCCCCCTGCTTGAAACCCTCTGGAACTGATGATAGAAACTTAAATTTGCAGTAACATTTAGAATTTAACGCTTTTATCAATAGAAAAAGATCTGTAGTTGTTAAGAAACTAATTGCAAGCAGCCTAGTAAAGAACAAGTGAAAGGAACATCAATATGCTGAGAAGAAAAAATTTGAAGTTGGCTAAGAGAAAAATCAAGAGCAAAGACTGGGCAAGCTTTGGGCCTGGGCTAGTGAGGGGAAGGTGTAGCCTGAGGACAGTGTGTTTTCAGTCTATGAGGAGAAACTGGAGGTAAATTTGCAGTTCTGACCCAAGCCAACAGGGTGAAGTCTAATCAGGAGATGAAACTTATGACTAGATATGAAACAAAGGGCTGAGGTGCATCGCTGGTGAGAAATGGCCAGATTCTACAGATGCGGTGAAAAACATATCTTTCTGCAATATTACAGATTGCATCTTAAGATGATACCAGATAAAACTTACCACACAGTGCCAGCCTGCATGGCTGTGGATATGGTCATGGCCTTGTTGATGTCATTGGTGAATACAGCAGCAACCAAGCCATAATCTGAGTTGTTGGCTCTTTCAATCACCTCGTCAATAGTCTTGAACTTCATGATCTGCTGTACTGGTCCAAAAATCTGTAAATAGTCAAAAATACACTGGGCGTTTACACATTGTTACACTACTATTAGTCATATACAGGAGGGTGTGAAGCCGCAAACCAATGATATTGCATTACATTCTTAGCTATTAGTTAATTCTTAGTCAGCCATTGTCCACTATCTTCGTACCTCCTCTTTGGCAATGCGCATGTCATCCTTCACATTTGAGAAAACGGTGGGCTCGATGTAGAACCCTTTCAGGCCCAGCGCTTTGCCTCCACACTCCAGCTTGGCTCCTTCACTGATGCCACTCTGGATAAACTCCAACACACGATTCTGCTGCTCCTGACTGATCTGTGGGAGGAGAGATGAGAGATAGGATGTGAGAGGTGGGGGGGGGGGGGGGAAGAGAGATGAAGAGGGAGATAGTGAAAGAGAGAGAAAATTTGGAGTGAAAGATGAAATCAGAGAGAAAAGGGGGGAGAGAGGGAGTAATGGAAAGAAAGAAAACAGAATTTATGCTCAACAAAATACAAATTCTAAACAACTGGGTGTTTTCATGATGTATACTTGATATGAAATGGCTTTGTTGTCGTTCTCACCTGTGGACCCTGCTCAGTAGTGGGGTCGAAGGGGCTGCCGACTGTTCTCCTCTTGGCCCTCTCCACGCTGCGGCGAACAAACTCGTCATAGATTGGCTCTTCCACATAGATGCGAGAGCCTGCCGTGCAGCACTGGCCTGCGTTGAAGAACACTCCCTGGTGGGCCTCCTCTACAGCCAGATCCACTGAAGAACAGGGTAAAAAAAGGGTTTTAGTTCATGAACACCTACATTGAACTGCTTGTTCATTAAAAAAACAGCATTATGGAAAGCAGTATTAAACTAATTATTATTAAAAAAAATCTCATGGGATATTGAAAGAAAAATTTGTTAAAATTGAATGCTAATAAAAAACGACCATTATCCTCATTTGGTTGATATTAACTTCATTTGGTAAAAACTGCCTTGCGTACACAACTGTGTAGTACATGAAGTATTCTCTTGTGTAGTTACTTAAACAAGATTTCCCCCCATAGTTATAGGCGTTATTCTCTGTGCAAATCTGATACCTGACACCTGAGAGACAGGACCCCGCTGTTGCGCACGAGGGGTTAACGGAGCCCTGTGATTTATGGGTCTCGGCTGAAGCAGCCGACTGAGGCAGGTTCCATTCTCCTGATTTACAGGCCTTAGGGAGCCCCTCTCACGGCTGCTGAAAGCATTTGAAAGCCGTGGCACCCCCAGTTTGGTGAGCCACTTAGAGTTTACATGAAACCCATCCATCCACTAGTTTTCAGAGCACTACAAAGCTTTTGAGCATGGCAGGAGTCTCAGTCCATGTATGTGCATCCACTTTCTCAGATTGAAGTTCCTAACAATAGAACACATAACTAAACAAAACACTCTTTGATAGAGGTTAAGTCCAACCCTCTGGGACAGGCTATGAGCTGAACCAGCAGTCTTTTGCGAACACCTGTGTCCATCTGGTGGAGCACCTATTAAGGGTGACAGGTAAATGGAACAATGAATAAAACAGTGTCAGAAAACTTACAATCAGCATCTGCAAATATGATGTTGGGATTCTTTCCTCCCAGCTCCAGCGTTACTCTCTTCAGGTTACTCTTCCCAGCTGCTTCTTGGATCAGCTTGCCAACCTAGGGAGGAAACAGAGCTGGGGTTTACTCACAGAGATGCAGGCCTGTGGCCAGATCAGTAAATCAGCTGGAGCCATTAAATAGCTTAAGAGGTTGGTTAGCTCCAAACAGGGAATGCACCGGTAGGCCAGCTGAAACATGAGTTCTGCAAACACACAGACTGAATATCTATTACAGGGTTTTGGACAAGGCAACAGGAAAATAAAGTGATGTTTCAGCACTGAACAGCATCTTATGTCTAATGAAGGGCAGGAAGAACCAACCACAAGTTGTGTGGGTGGTGACCAGTGATGATAGTAGATTGATCTAGCTAGCTGAGAGAGGGGAGTTGTTTGATTTAAAAAGGGTCTGGTGTGTCAATATGGAAGAGGACAGCGGACTTGGTGTGGTTCCTCTCAACACCCCTATTTCCCAATTCCTTCCTTATGGAGAGTGATGATATCACATAACCGAAAGCTTCAGACACAACTGAGATATTTAGGAACAGCATTCCTTGTGCCGTGGCATGAGATTACTGAGAAAACATATCATTCATGAGAATTATTTGAAGCTACCCAGCTGGTATCACATGTTTTATTGATGGAACATGGTGTTCATGTGGCCATTACACTGTAAAAAAAAAAACAATTAAAAAAAAAAACCTGCCTCAATGAGTCAACTAGTCCAGTGTTGAGTCTTAAAATTTTAAAGTATTTGTATTTTCTTAGAACAAGGGGTGAGATCATATCACTTCCAGTGCAAGTCCTCCTTTTGCAGGAAATTCTTCAATCAACATGTCATTATCATGATAGGAATGGAGTGATTTTCCTTATTTCAAGATATAAAAATTCTTGAAACAGGTAAAACTGCATTGGGAATTATCTCAACCCGTTGGCAATTTAACAAAACAAGATTTTAAGACTGGATAATAGGCTAAATGACGATGGCCATTTCTTTGCAGTGTGTTTCTTAACACCACGGGATACCGTATACTTCCAATAGATAACAAGCCTGAGAAACCCAATAGGCATCCCTCATAACCCTACACAAACAAGCATTGATCTTCCTGTTACTCATACAGCCTGTTTTGTTTTCCAAGAGAGAGACAAGGACAGGATAGAGGGGAAAAAATTTCTTTCTATGGCCAACCAAAAACAAAACCCACCTCCAACATGGAAAAGAGAGAGCGAGACTCATCTTCTCTCACTATCTCCTCTAATGTCTGCGTCTCTCAAAGATACTGGTAGAATAGAATAGAATAGAATAGAATAGAATAGAATAGAATAGAATAGAATAGAATAGAACAGCCTATTAAGTGCTCTGCTGTGACTGGTACCATAGCTGTAGAAAAGCCTCACAATGCTTGGCTGGGCTTCACTGTTTCTGAATCTGTTCTGTCTCTGTCTTTGATCAGAGACACAAAGAGGCTGACTAAGAGAGGTTAGCGTGTGTTTACTCAGGGGTGAGGGGAACATGCTGGGCTGCGAGCCTCCTCCGTGAGGAGTCACAGCCACATGTGTGTGAGTACAAGGATGAGTTGTGGTCCTAACATCCACCTGTAGCTACAGCGGCACCACCTTCCAGCCTGTGAGGAGATGCTGTGTCCGCTATCCCCCCCACCCCCCCCTCACCCCCGACTAACTCCAGTGGGACTGCTACTACAGTACGGTGACTCACTGTCTGGGCATCAACAGGCTCTTACAGCACTGGCTCATTCGCTCTGTAATTGACTCCAGATCACAGGAAACAACAGAAAAACTAGTTAAAAAAACTAGGCCACTCACAAAGGAAATGTTCACTCAACACAGATGATAAAACAAGGAAGATGTTTGTGTTAGAAGGTGGATGTGTGCATGTGTGTGTGTGCGTGTGTGTGTGTGTGTGTGTGTGTGTGTGTGTGTGTGTGTGAAAGAGAGACACAGAGATAGAGGCAGTATGAAAGCGCACATGTGCTATTTTATACTGTGTTGTAAAATCACAATAAAGACACTTGAAAAAGAATTAAGTGGAATATTAAAGATTATTGGCACGGACCGATAAATGCCCTTTTCCTTGTCACTTTTATGAGTTTGTTTATTCAGTCACTCATCGTGTTTATTAACACTTGAGAGGATTTCTACATCACATATATTATATCATTCGCACATACCTGATAGAGATATTGGAATGCAAACTGTAGGATAAAAAAAAAAATCACCGGTCCCTCAATCTGGAATTCATTCAAACCTCAAATTAAGATAAATATTCCTCATCATGTTTTCAGTATTTTGCTTTGGTTACTGTGTCTGTTTGCCTCCTCATCGCTGACAGTAATCTATGATGTCTATACCTATGTGTGCTTATCGAAGGCTGTTCACAGCCCATATATACACACTGCTGAAATAGTGCCCCTCTCTTCTGACGCACCACCAGAGTCAAAACAGACTTACTATAAACCTCAAGGCTATTTCAAGCATTACATAAACCTGGCTCATTTACTGAAGATACATGTGAAATACAGGCTGGTCACATCAAAACATAAATTCTACATTAGGATTGCTGTATGTGCTTTTACTAAGGGGGTTAGTTTGTGGTTAGAAATAACAGATGTTTATAAAAATGATCTGCAGAAATGGAATCTGCTGTCACTCTGGCCGTTCCCACTGGCCTGAGGAATGCAGTCTGACCACAACACCTCAGAGCGCTCAACACCTAACATGGTATGCCCTTGATGATTTGGCTTTCCATTAACTTCTTCCCGGCTCTGTGAATCCACAAGGGTTTTTCCTGTGTGTGTGTCCTGATAGCAAGTTCAATGAAAGGCACAGTGGAGGTACATTACTTATTACAGCAGAGAGAGCGAGACATTGTCAGAGAGACATTGTCAGAGAGATGTTTGTATGCTGTTGACGGTGTGTGCGTGTGCGTGTGTGTGTGTGCACATGCAAGTGCGCGCACGTGCTCTGCGATAAACTCTGAGCTCTCTGTCATGGGGAGTAATAACAGGGCATGCAGCTTATGTAAGACCCAATTTGTTTGTCATTTAGACTTCAATACAGGGGCACACAATGTCCCCTAATTACACAGCCTGCTCTTATGCTCTGCACATGTTGGTCACTGTGTCACTTTGGTTAGCTGACAAAAGCAAGTAGTAAGCAACTGTTGATCTGAGCCACTTTATTGGGGAAATTACCTCAGTTGATCCTGTGAAAGCCACTTTGTCTATGCCCATGTGCGAAGCAATTGCAGCTCCTGCCGTTGGCCCAAATCCTGGCAAAATATTGATGACTCCCGGTGGAAACCCAGCCTGTCAAAACAATATGAGAGGAAACAAGCGTTAGCGGAGATGACAGCAGAGCCAAGCAAAACCACAGGCAGTGTGGGGGAATCCGGACCCAACCCAACCTCCCTACCAGCAGACCCAGAGAATGGATAGAACATCAAAAAGAAGAGGGCAAGAGACACAAAGTCTCCAGAAAGGGGCGAGGCAGAGAGAGAACAGGGAGAAGACATGGAGGATGTGGACAGTGGGAGCTGTATGACATGATTGGGTTTCTCTGCTATACAGTACTATGTGACACTGCACTGTTCCTTTTGTGTTTGGCGTATTCATGATTTGCCCGAAATCACCTGTGATACACAGGCAATGAGCTGCGAGAAAGCACACCGTACAGGGGGGTGGGGGGGAGTTTTATTTTGAAATTCAGCTTTCATGTGCAAGATATTATGTTTACACTGGGGAAAGATGTTACAGCTAGTACAGAGACACATAGAAAATCTGATTTTTCCCCATACTTTATTGTCTTTATATCGTCATGAATACGTTGCCGGGAGAGAGACAAGACCCACACACACCATAAGTCAAAGTAACGTATCGTTTCCACCAGGAAACGTATTTTGTAATTAGCCAATGCATAGATCCCATGGAATGCTACGCAAGCTACGTCTCCCATAGGGTCTGACTTGTTGGGCTGCGCTGTTCCTATTCTGTTCAATGTATTCATGATTTTAACCTTATGGTACACTCGACGTCTACACTACTCCTGTCACTCCTTGTAGTTTATGATGACTCTACTGTCTTCTCTGCAATGTATGTGACGTTCTGCAACTGTCATCTAATGTTTCAGCAGCAATTACACAGGTTAAATTCCTCGTGAACCCATTGTACTTGGGAAAATTAGAGCGACTGTGATTGTTTTGGCGCTGTGCTGTCATTTACCTCCTTGATGAGCGCTCCCATGTAGAGGCAGGTGAGTGGGGTCTGCTCAGCAGGCTTCAGGACAACAGTGTTTCCGCAGGCTATTGCCGGACCCAGCTTCCATGCTGTCATCATGAGGGGGAAGTTCCACTGTGTGTGACACGTACACACACACACACACACACACACACACACACACACACACGCACACACGCACATGCACAGGAAAAGGACATCATGCATCTGACTGACACACTGGGTGGTCACGAGTCAAACTCAATAACTCATCGCTCTCAGTCACTTACTCTCATTTTCACTCTGTCTAAACATAGTCAAGTGAGAAAATGTTCTCGGCACTTGTACAGTATTTTCTCTTCCCACAGTATTCTGAGAAAGCAGGGAAATTGCAACATATGTGCAATAGACCCATATCACTGTACAACACACAGGCCTGTGTTATTTCTGCTTTACACAGGAACCCATGGGGCTCAACACAGAACCACACACTTTCGAAGCTGTTGCACAATCAACGCTGTTCTGAAGAGTCTATTCCTCCTTGATCTTTTTCTCCTTTCTCACCATTCTCCTTTGCTCCAACTCACTATGTAAAACCCCTCAACTCTTGTCTCTGTTTCTCTCTCTCTCTCTCTCTCTCTCTCTCTGTCTCTCTCTCTCTCTCTCTCTTTCTCTCCCTTTTTCTCTCTCTTTCTCTATCACTCAACCACCACAATTTTCTGGATTTGCCAATGGATTTACCCAAATACACACTGACCTAAAAAGCGCAAGCCCTGTTTGTTGCAATATATTTCAACAAACAGGCCTCGGTCTCTGTCCCTCACCTCCAGGAAACCAATCACCAACATCCCTCTTAAATTCAGCCCTTTCACTGTCATCTATTTTTCTTCGTGCCTGTATGTCTGTCTGTATCATGTGTCTCACTCCAAGGAAAGCTCATACTCACAGGGATAATTTGTCCACAAACTCCAATGGGCTCATATCTGGTGAATGTTAGATACTCTCCATCTGTGGAGGAACACACGTGCAGACAAGCAGACACACACACACACAAAGAGAAAACAGGGTCATTCATTTGTACCTTAAGTAATCTTAAGCTTGGAAAACAACAATGCATGAAACGTGTCACTAGTTGATATCCCCACTGTCATGGACGCAACGTGTTAATTTCGAAATGAAACTACACACATCATTCTTGGTTACATTACCCTGATGAGAGATTAAATTACGCTTCAAACATCCAACAGCAAAGGCATGTGTGTAACTGTTTTAGGTCATAGGGAACCATGGGTGTTAAGCTGGAAGAGTTTGCTCATTCCTCTTGCATTACTCCAGTAAAAGGAGGTACTTATTGAGGGTGTGCCATGCTTGTTCATTCCCCACAATTCCACTAAAAACAATTGACATTGAGAAATGTGTGTAAAAATGCAAGTTTGATTATTACAACAGTCCTTAGCTGATGAAACTTTGCCTCATGTTGCATTTAGACTTGGGTGGTAAATGGTAGATAGCAAGCCAGCTAATCATTTTCAATTGCAGTAAAGGCTCCTATATTTCAACTTTATTTCTGTGATCCCAAACTGGATGTTGTGTCTTTCAATATTGAGCCATTTTTGTTTGGGGGATAAAACTATAACCTATTAGACATTCAATTTGCAGGAAGAGTTCCACTGTGAGCGCTGTTTGTTTTACCAGTAAGTATGAGGATTGCAGATGCCTTATCTTTCAATTTGGAACATGTAATGTAAACTAGATAAAACTGTGTAGCCAGAGAGGCTCAACATAATGAGACTCCCCATTCATGTGATACTGTCCATAATGCAAAGTTAACACCAGAATCTGCACACAACATAGAAGAGGAATAGAAGCCAAAGTGGACTATAGAAGACCGCCATCCTTCACTTCACCCTGTCAGGTAAACAAATACAATGAATGACAAGTCCACCTCATACAAGCTACAGGAATACACTTGTTTGTTTGCTCTGAAATTCTACTAGAGGACTAAAGCTTGAACCAAAACCCTGGGAAAATGCTGACCATAGTTGGTTTGGCTGCAGAATACAAGAGAAGCTTTGAGTGGGACAATATAGTGGTGTCAGGAGGTTGCCAATGCTTTGTCTCTTTGTTACGTTTTTTTTTTTTTTTCGTTTTTTTTTAGAAAAGCTGCTGTGCTTCCTGTTGAAACAGCCAGCCAGCATTCCCCAGCACCCCCACCTTCACCTGATTCACAGGCATGCGATGAGCTGCACTGGTGGCAGCCTCCCCAGGACAGCGAACGTTTGTGTTTGTATTGATAAAAGGCCAGGGAGTGGGTCTTTTACCTCTGTGCCGATCCTAACTGTTCATCTCCAGATCGTCCCTAGAGAGAAGATTGCTTCTCTGCTTATCGTCACCCAACCAGTCTTTGCTAACCCACCTACAATCCTCCAATATCTTTCTTCCTCTTCAATAATCTGCCTCAGTTCCATTTCACTGAAACTGAAGAGTGACCCTTAGAAACTCCTCTGTATGCACTTGAAGGGAGTTAAGGGGACATGAAGTGGTCTTACCCATTGGAATGGAAGTGCCGTGGATCTTGTCTGCATATCCAGCAAAGTATCTTAGTGTCTTTATGGTTCCTTGGAGGTCCACAAACAGGGTGGGCAGGAAAGGCTTCCCACTGTCCAGTGACTCAATAGTCTGAAGAGAGATGGGGGAGACGGTTGAGAAATGTGTGATATAACCTTGTGATCCTTATATAATTCCATTCTGCTCCAGTCTTTACACTATCCCAAGGGTGAAACGGGACACTAAGATAACACCAAACTTCAAATATAGCCCCTAAGTTACAGTACCATGTTCTCTTTAAGTCTAATAATCAAGTAGTTAAAATGATTTATTGTCATCATAGCCATGTGGAAAGTAACTTAACCTCTCTCAACCAAAATAAAAAGCCATGTAATTCTTTCATGAATAACAGGCTCAGAGTAATGTTAATAGTCTGTCCACTTACTGCTAGATAGACGCTGTCCCGCTCCACCAGGTCAGCCAGTTTGGACAGCAGTCTGCCCCTCTCAGATGCGTCCATCCTCCGCCATACCGAGCCCAAGGAAAAGGCGAGGCGAGCCGCCTGCACTGCTTTATCAACATCAGCCTGGGAGAAGAAAAACAGGGAATCATTTTAATCATATAACCTTATCCAGTAAACAGGTGTTTTTGCACTCCCTGAGACTAATGCAATCTGTCTGTCCGTTCCAGAGGAATCTCATTGCATCTGCCATTAGCACGCTTAAATATTTTGTCCAGTTCATTTATTCCACCCAGAGGTGATGAATTAGGGAAGGACCAGAACAACTGCCAGCTCACCAAACCACATTAGACTAAACTCATACTGCATGTTTGCTTTTCTTAATTTTTTGGACACAAACAGTTCACACATGCAGAGTGAAGGAAAAGGATGCCAGGCTGTAGGGAGAAGAAAAACATTTTTTATTGTCAAAATATCTGGAGTAAGATAACCTTGTTTTCATTGGAAAAGGCAGGCAGAAGATGTTATGCTGTGCAGTAAAGTACCTTCTCTGCTTCCTGGACCTCACAGATCTGTTCCCCAGTGGCTGGGTTGTAGACGGGGAAGACCTTCCCACTAACAGAGTCCTGCCACTCATTGTTGATGAAAATCTGCAGGGGAGGGAAAAACATGCAGTTTTTAGTAAACAGATACAAAATAACGGGAAACGGAAGCGCCGATTGCACAAGCATGACTCTCCAGAGCTTAATCTGCTATTTCCATCTCTTTTTAATACTGGTGAAGGCATGAGGGGCCACAGTGAATCTAGATGGGATGTGAAGGGGTGAATGTAGTTTCTTCATAAGAATGAAATGAAAACTGCACAAGTGGAAATACTGCAGAAATCCAATTGTATTTACTGCAGAAATCCAATTTGAAAATGTTCTGAGCTCTGAGTGGGAGATAACGACAGCGCCTAATAAGACGCGAGGAAGGCCGACCTTTGTTATTTTAAATAATTGTGATTTTGCATAATCAGCACTACATTGACTGCAGTGAGGTGCTTGTAGTGAAGACTGTGAAAGCCTAACAGGCCACAGGCAGCAGCCCTTGCTGCCGGTACTTCTAAGGTCTTGTGTAAGGGATATGGGAGAATCTCTGGAAATCTGGACAGAGATTCCTGCCTGTCCAGCATTGCTCTCTGGGGAGTGCTCCACCATCCAGACAAAGGGGTGGGGGGCAGATAAATCCCTATCAGACACCAGACACCCCCACTCCCTCCCTCAAGCACAGACACACGTTTCACAACATCGCTGCTCGTTTACGAGATCATAAAACACGTGCCGCGCTTGGTTTCTGTGATGCGTTAAAGCAAGCCTTCCGTTAAACAACCGCCTGGGATTCCAAACAGGACACATTCAACATCTATTGAGGACCAAAAAGAAAAATAAATGTTTATGGCATAAGAAAACTGGGAATTATCTCAAAGAAATGTTTTAGAGAGTGTTTCCAATGATGAGTCCATCGCGAGGTGATGAAAAGCGGAGCAACATACAAGGTGTGAGGTGAAATTGCAAATATAACTTATGTAAGAGTTCGGTAAAAAAAAAGCTCCTTCCTCACTGACATGTTTAGATCCATTAGGCAGACTACTCACACACTGTTTTTAATGGCTGTCAGTCTGTCTGATAGATAGAGTGTAAGGAGAACATCTGCTGGCACAAATCCCTCTGTGTATACATATGCTCTTACCGTCCTTTTACTTTAGAGGAGTGCAGATACACTGAGAGCGAACCTGAGAGCAGGGTTCAAGTGTCCCGCTGGCCCAGGCCTCCCTAACTCTCCAACATGTTTACCTCCATAAACTCAGAGCTGTAAGTACTATTTAATTGGCTGTAAACTGTTAGACGTGTTTACTTTCGAGCAGGTATAAAATGCCTTGAGCGGTTTGAAAACTGTTCAAGTCGCAGTGCACACAGCGCTCTGCCTCCTTCCCCCCTTCTTCACTCCCATCATGGCGTAGAAGAAGAAGAAGAACTCTGCATATGAATAACTCACATGCAGACATTTAAGGTGTTCAGTATCTGTGTACCACTGCGCAGAACCATACTTAACAGACTCATTCCTCTCCTATTCCTTTGTACTAGCCCCCCAACTCCCGCCACCCCACCCCCAACCCACCCACACACACACACACATACACACACACACACACTGCCAATAGATAGACACAGACCAGAGGGTTCCCTCTCTCCCAGCCCGGTATTCTCAGGCGCCTTCCACCTTTAATCTGCCGCTCATTAAGGGCACTTCATAAAATTGTCAGTAACGATAAGGAGCAGAGGGCCAGCTACAAAAACAGAAAGTCCTGTAGAGCACAGAATTAGTTTTTAAATTTATAGGGGCCACTGTAGTGGGGCACCCTAAATCAGAGGAGCCCCCTGACAGCCTCAACGGTCTGAGCAAGAATGCAGACCATGGGTAGCTTTATGCATGGCGTAACCCCTCTCACAAGACACTGCTAAAGGAGAACGGATGAAGCACGAGAACAGTGGACCAGGCCGCCATCTAAATCACGGCCAGAAAAGGACAACTGTCAGCCGCCGTTTGGCTCGGCCCTCTCTGGGCTCGGACTGGTGTTAGACTTTTGTCTCGTTCCATTGAGAGACTTGATTAAGATGACAGGACTAAGTTATAAATCAACTCTCAAGGTTTCTTAAAATTGCTTTTAGGATCATTTGGAAGAGGGGCAAAGAACACAAGAATGAAAAACCAAGTGCAAGAGTGCACATTTTCAAATGATAAATAGTGTTTTCTTTCCCATTCCCTGTGGGGCCATTACTATCACCTCACATGACGGTTTCATGTTTATAAAATTCAGTATTACCAATGAGTACAAAGAGTTAACTTGGAACCCAAACATTGTAAGGTATGATAAGAACATTTGTGAAATCAACTATTTTCTACTGCTTTCTGCAATCAAGGCTTACAAAATGCAACCCCATTATATAATTTATCCCACATTTTGTATTAAGAATAATCTGAAGAAAAAGCAAAGATCAATATAAATTGTTAAATTAGAAATGTCCCACGTAAACATTGTGCACTGCCTGCTTTATCTCAAAAACTAATAGAAATGCATAAAAACTGGCAAAAAAAAAGCGGTGATATGTGATCCCGACACAAAACGAGGAGGCCTGGTGCGGATGGGAGCAGAACAGTAAGCAGATAGGTCAAGACTTTATGCATGGGCCACAGGGCAGCTGAAAGCATTTAGCAACTCCCATGCTTTCCTGCAAAAGCTGTCAGTCATATCATCCAGAGAGAGCCTGGCTATCTGGATGATAAAAAGATGAGACACGAACATGTTTAAAAGTGAGCATACATTTTTCTGCCATTATATGCTCACAGTTTCAAATTAACTACTAATAATTAGTTCCTACTTAGTTATTCATTCATATAAATGCGGCATTAGAGTTAATTTGACAGAGATGCTGTAGTTTTATCTGCCATTGTGAAAGATTTTGTACATTTTAATGAAACATAACGACTTCAACAGATGCACTGCTACAGTGCGTGCTGTAGTAAATTGGTGGGATGTTAATTTAAATGAAATTTGCATGTTGACTTAAACAACCAAACTTCGCTGGATTTCTTGTGCTAATAAGTTTACTCAATTGTTTTTTTGGGAGTGCACAGCAATGGGAAGGGATAGCAGAGTATGCCAAAATACTTACTGCAGCCAGCAAAACATCTGTTTGGCTGCTTGCTTCTTCTCACGGCTCAGATGCTTCAGGCTGAAGGAATATGTAATGGTACTCAGTTCTTGTCTTTTTTTGGAGGGGGGTTATATATGTGTGTGTTTATACACAACACGCCAAGAATCCAAAGCCAGACGGATCCTACCCGGGCACCTGCAACCCTAGTCTGCGCAGGAAGTTTCATATCCTCTCCTATCACAGGACCTCTATTTCCTTTCTGTTTCTGGATACGTTTCAAAACATTTATAATTACTACTGTTACAAGTGAGCGGAGAGCATGTGAAACTGGAGACCAGCTGGTGTTTTTTCCCCCACTCTTCTCCACATGTCTGACACCGTGGAGCCTTCATGTTTTTCATTCACACACCCAGAGACAATGCCACCCTGCGCTCCTGCGTTTGGCAAGGGCGACCTCGCTGTCACCGACTGGCAAATGTCTTTGTCTCGCCTGTGTGTGGGCAAGTGGTGAGAGAGTTGTTCACCCTGACTCTAAAGTTATGTGAGAAACAAAACTTTAACGCAAGACTGTGATTGGAATTAACTTCTCATTCACTTCTTCCAGTAGTCAGAAACCGTGGCAGGCAGTGGATACCAATGGTGTGCCAGTTGAGCTGTAAAGCCTTTAGTAGGCCTATATGATGCTAATGTCTTAATGCCATTTTGTGAAGCCCAAGAAGGGGCATTACACATTACCATCGCTTTTTCAAGCTGAATACCTTTGTATCTAACTGCATGAGAGGGAAAACATAAATCCTGGACAGATTCTGATCCAGTGGGTGCATGTTTCATGACTTAAGCCTCTTTCATGGTAAATCATGTCAGTAGTTGAAATCAATCCCAAGGTGCATCCTGAGATCTTCAACACGGACCTGCTGGCTGTTATCGGACGCTAAGGTTTTGACAGTTGGTCCATTTTCCATTTTTAAATATATGAGCAGAGCAGAGAACTTGTTTAATCACTAGAGAACTTGTTTTATCACTAGATTATTTACTAGAGAGAATATAGTAGAGCCTTGTTCATATAAAATCCACTCTTCAAATTGCTGAAAAAGCTTTAAAGACAAAGCAAAATACACTGACTTCAAGACAAATGCTACATTCTAATTTGCATGCACCAACAATGAAATTAAATCACTGCACAACTGATATTTTTCAGTTCTGGTTTGGTGAGTGAGTTTCCTCTCTCTTAACCATTCTTTAAATTTCCATTCAAAGAAATGTAGAAGAAATAATGAAGAACTTTTAGTGTAGTTTTAGTGTTTATGTATTTTTTACTCATGGGATCAGTGGAGAAAGAAGAAATCTTCAGGAAATACATGCATTGATGCTTTTGCACCTCTGAGTAAACATCTAGAAAAGCACTTCTGTGTCTGCTCTCAGGGGAAAGAGCCTATTCAAACAGATTTATGAAGCCCAGTGTTTTTCATAATGACACCATAAGGATTTACACGTTCCTTGTCAAGCGGGCAGCAGACTGAAGGTATGGGAAGTTAACAGGGTAACCTCCCTGTCACCGGTCTTCCTTAAACAGTGATTAAGAGACAGGGGACACGATGTTGACGTGTCTGCTAAGACGATAATTTACACTCACTGCACAAGTAGGCATTTCACACCAATGGACATATTAATGGCGGTGCACACTTACCCTGTCACAATCAAAGATGTGTGTTTTAGAGTATGTGGCCATGTGTGTGAGAACAGGGAGATTGTGTAAGCAAAGACTCAGAGAGGGGGGGAGCGAGAGAGAATTCTAGCTGTGCTTGTTGTGATAAATCATTTAGTTGCACAGTATCCCCTAACTTTGGCTCTGTTTGATCTTGATCGCAGTAAGATGGTGGTTTTGAAGTGAAAAACTCCAGAACTGCAGGTCAGGCTCTGGCGAGGCAGGGCCACTAACCCACACAGTGAGACAGGGTCATAATTTACACCCTGGTGGACAGCACCTAGCATTGGGGAGCCCCAAGCCTCCATCTGTACTATCTCAATCAGTGACAGATTGATGGGGCCTCTTATTCATCCAAACTGAGTGGATGTCTCTGCATAGATTACTTTACAAAAACACGGGTCTTCAACAGACAGGTCTTTGCACAGGTTCCTATGGTGAAAGTGTACTAAAGCCACCATGAGCAAAGCAACAAAGAAAATTTATAACTGTGGATTAGATTAAGAGATCTGTATGAGCACAATGAACAAGGCCGCTGAATTTGGTCACTGAATCTGGCTCTGTATGCCTGTGAACGCTTTATAGCCGTCATACAGGTTTGCACTGTTTTTCTATGTTACTGCCCTATTAGACGGTTAGTGATAAAACTAAATCTGCATTACAAAACAAATTTTTTCAGCACTGATTTCAGAATGCGCATGCTTATCAGTGAACTAAACTACAATCATGCCACAAGTGATTCGAGTTTAACATTAACTTTTGTTGCTTCTGTTCTCGTGCTTTACAGTTATAGTGGTGCAGTTCAATCAACATAAAGACTTGGAGTATAAACTGACTTTTTTAAACTGACTTTTCTGTTGCCTTTTTGCCTCAAACTCGGATTTTACAGACTGTTCTTTCAAAGCAAAAGCAAATGAACCAGAGGTGTGTTTTTTTCCCAATGCTGTAAGATTTATCCCGCTATAAGTGTCTGATTTAACAACTCATAATCACTGAGTGGTGTGAGAAACCACCAAGGCCACCGCAATCACCCAGTAAAGAACTGGGTAAGCTTCCTCTGTTTGCCTTAATTAGACATACAACAGAGTTTCTCTCCTCCACTTTTTCACAAGTGAAAAACATCAATAAATAGCCATCAGGCTTCTCTAATTTATGGCTTCCTTAGTGGTACTATCAACCTTGAAACTGTTTCTGTGTCTTGCTGCCCAGCTGTTTGAGCCTTCTAGCAATAGCAATGTGGGGGCAGGGGATAAGACACCCGAGAGAAAGATTTCTTCTTTGTGATTTCTTCTTAGCTAAAAGAGAAAGGTAGAGTGTACCGCTTCTGGTAACAAAGCACAGGGAGATGTAAGTAGACTATTCACAGGACCCCCATCTGCATAATTTTATATAGATGCACACAGCAAGGAAGATAGCTTCACTGACACAATCACACAAAGTGTCTTTGACGGTGAACAGTTCATGACTCGGTGAAAAGGACAAGGGGCAAGCCTCAACTGCAATAATGCCTTTTTTTATCTCATACCTCTCCGGAATCGAAGCAAACCTGTTAAGTAATGATCTCGGCCATATCTATGTTTCCAGGGCCACTCAGGTGTAATCTTTGCCTTGCAAAACAAAGAATGGTGATTTTTCTGTGCAGTCATGGTGATTTTTATCAATTTATCAAGATCTTTGAGTTCTTATATAAGTAAGAAAAAGGTTTGTATCGCATAAAAACTTAAAAAATAAAAAAAACAATATGTGATGGAAATCTGTGCTAGAAGCATGCAGCTCCATCCACCAGGCTGGTGAACAGCGTTCCCTCTTCCCCCAGCAGCCAGTGGGGTGGAGAACAGGAACAGGGTGTGAGGAGAGCCCAGGGGTGCCCATAAATCAGGGCCCTCCTGCCCCCTGTGTCCACCAAGCCAACAGGGACTGGATGATCCAAATTCCTGGGGGTTAATTCACCAAGTCGCTCCCTAAATTTTCTCCTGTACACCGTCGTGTCCATTGCTTTAAGCAGCACTCGGCACTGTGAAGGAATGGAAAGCTTATAACGTGACAGAGCGGGCTTGTACAATCCCAGCTCTCCCTGCTCATGCTAGCACTCTTTACGGTGCTGCAGCAGTGTGCCCTTTGCACTTAAAACATTGAGGTTTGTGTTAACACAGAGCAATTATAGCACTGAATGAACTTACACCACACTATCATTAATCTGCCCTCTATGAGACCTGCCCTTTAATCTCACAATCATAAAAACACTTGTTCTGCAACTAAAAGACTCTTTCTATGGCAACAACACGGCAATATATCCTGGCTGCTTAGGCTGATGAAGAGTCTGCAAACTGAAATCAGCTTAGCACGTGTAAAGCTTTACAAAAATCACAGAAACAAGGTACATCAAAACTGTTGTATTAAACGGCCTTAAACTACTGACTTAAATTTACTTTAAAGTGTCCCGATGAGTCCATAACATGTGAAAAAAAACACTATGAAGACATTTCACAGAGATGTTATTATGGGCAACAAACAGGCTACAAAATAATTCATAAGAGGGCAATTTTCAATAGTCTGTGTTGGCTAATTCAGCATTTGTGAAGGGCCAAAAGTCACTCTCTATAGCTCTAAATCTTTAATAAGTTAATAATTTAATAAGGTGATTGATTTATTAATGCTTCAAATTATGCTATTGTGTAGGTAGGCATATTTATTTATCTAGATGGCAAAATGTTGAAACACATCATCGCAAAATATAGGGCCTATACATCCTCAAATATGGCTAGATGTTTTAATTAATGCCTCTCTGATTAATGCCTCCATTTAGTTAGAGTATATTTTCTACATAATTTGGAAAGGGGAAAGTGTCAAGACTAATGAATAAGAATAATGTTCTTTGTTTGACTCAAACTGCTTTCTCCAGCTGTTTCTGCATCCCTTTTCTCCCACCCACACACTGCTGAGGAGGTGGCCAGAAACTGCTCTGATAACAATATCAGGACATTTCTCTCACAATATAGACTTTTTTATGTGTGAGATGGAGCCACTTTAATCACTACAGCACATTTGTATTTATTGCCATATAATAACAAGAGACGATGTAACTGGCACCTCATTCAAACAACAGGCAATTCTTTAGACTAATCTGAGAGTTGTCAAACTTTGGGAAATCCTAAAAATGTTGTAATCAGTAATGTCATTAAAAGTAAAGGCTATGCAAAAAATAGATTGTTTTTGTTTTTACACAAATTCTGTATTTCCCATTGATGTCCATTGTGAGTGTGAGTGAGTTTAGATGTCACTTCACTTTAATATTTATAAAACATTGATTTAAATATAGAGCTATTCAACTCAATACCACAAGAAATGTTTTGAACTTAAACATAATAGAATAAAGCCTATTATAGAAAAATTGGATTTTACAGTATGTTTTGATATACTTTATTTTCAATAGGCCTATTGGATTACCTACTTTTTCCTTATTTCCTTTAATGAGGCCACTTTAACTGAAAAAATACATTATTTTCCTATGGGTCTCTCTCATAATTCACGCAGCAGCCTAATTGAATATAGGCTTGTGTCTTAAATGTCCGTTTTTGCATTTCAGGTGCTATGCGGAATAAGAAAAAAAAAAACATAGATATAAGAACACTAAAAAAAATCTCCCCACGTAACTGTGTGATATATTTAAATGTTTATTGATTGGCATTAAAAGCCTTGGTTCTCTACGGCTGATTCTTAAAACTCGATCAAACCGCGACACACCCTTTGATCAGTATATTGAGCCTACTTGAATCATCAGGATAGTTGACACAGCAAGGTTATTTTGCAGCCTGCCAAATCATATGCTAGGCTAAATCAATGATTCGTCTTGATTATAATCTCGATGATTTCATCTTTGGTGTGCAGGCTTTGGACAAGATTAACTTCAATGACTCAATGACGCAATGACTTACAGCTGAAAAATGTGACTATCCACTGCATTTTTTTAACAATCAAATGAGAAATTATTCAAGTAAAAAGATCTCGGGAAAGGCAAAAATCAATAAAACTCACAATATATTTTTGTATCAATCTACGTTGTCATATTGTCCAGGAGGAAATGAGGATTTGAGAGAAAAGACTAAGAAGGCTGAGCTACACTGAGCACATGGACATGGAGAAACTCTGAGATGGGATTTTACAAGATGCAGTCGTCAGCTTATTAGGTCTGAACTGGAAGTTACAAGTTAAGTTAAAAGCAGCACAACTTTATCACCTATGCGTACCGCCTGATTTAGGCTATGCGGTTTGTTACTGCAGGCTATACTGCCGCTGACAGACAACTTTTTAGTTTGGTGAAGTCTGTCAGGACATCAGACATCTGCGAGTAAAAAGCTGTCGTTACACACAATGCAAACTTTCCGTGTCCGGGAGCAGAGTTTAGTGAGAAACCGACCTTGGTGTGCTTGATCTCCGGGTTGGGCACCGGCGAGGGCATCAGCTGGAGGGATGCCATGAGAGCAGCGGGGTCGCTCTTCACTTCTCCTGGGATCTCGATCTGACTGGAAGTCATCACTCCGTCTCCGCTCGTCTGCTGCGCGTCTTGCTTTTTTCAACAGATTTCTGATTAGGACTTTGGATTCCTTCCTGGGTTTATAGCCAGGTGTCAGCCGCGGTTCATTTTCATTGGGCAAAGAAAAGGGCTGTCCTTTTGAAAATTAAATTCGCGCATTTACATAAACGACCTCAGCCATGCGTGTTAAGGAGGAGAAACACATCCACCCCACCCACCCCACTCCCGGTAGACTGGAGTTTCCACTGCTTTCACTTACTAACAACGGATGTTTTAAAGGCTGTAAAGAAACTGAGATTTTGTCAAAGACTATAGCCTTTAAAACACAGAATACTATGATTTAAACCTATTTAAATATAGTGATGTGCATTAATCTTACCAAAACAGTTTGGGATTGAAGATTATGCCAATCAAGAATGAAGTTCAATAGCTTTATCTGCAATTATAAATATAATTCCTCTCGGCCTGTCCATACGCTTAAAGTAGCCTATAACTGTTCTCTGTTTATTGGGCTGTAAGGTTTAAATGATTAAGACGTTTTGCAAAGTTTTGTAAATGCCCATTTTTGGTGAAACAAACAATAATTATGTTCCAAAACCCTTAGTGAAGCAATATTCTGCTATTAACATACATGATCTTCACATCTGCGCTGAGTGTAAACAAACATGCTGGCACCTTCATGTTTAAATTGTTTTGCCTTGGTGGACAAATGTCACGAATGTGTAAAACTGTTTGCCACAATCACCATCCAGTCTGCCCGCCTGACACAGCCTCCCCGCGGTCTGAGATGTTATGTAAATGCGGACTAACGATTGACACTATTTCCTAGTGTGTTCATGAGAGAGATGTGTCCCGCAGGTGATAATTCCTTCTAGCACCCTCTTTAAATCTCTCAATAAACATCCACCGCTTAACTGCAGGCCGGCTCAAGTGGCTGTCTCAGCAAACCAAAGGAATTAAAGTAAAGCCACACACACACACACACACACACACACACATATTAACACAACAACTGCATGTCCTCAAACATTCATGAACTTATCCAGGTAGATAAATAGCCAGCCAGTAGTTAAGGCTGCAGCGCGTGTTATTTAACTCTTTATCCTACAGTTTTGAATATCAGAAGAGCCTGTCTGTGCTAAACTATGGATTTAAAGCTTGTCAGATGTTGAAAAGTAGTTGCATCCAGTGAGAAATGCCGTTTCCATTTGGTCAGTGGGACGAGAGGAATAACAATTCAGTTTTAATGCAGGCTTATTAAAATCCTCTAAGAATAATCTTGGCAACCCACGGCCTAGTGGAAAAGTCTAATAGCTTTGTAAATTTAGGATCTTATAATCTGAGTTGCATGACAGGACAATGGAGTGCGGAGACAGATGCGGGCCTATAATTTGCAAATCCCCGGAGGAGGATGCTTTTTCTCCATCAGCACATCGCCCCTTTTTTCACAGCATGGGCGACACTCTCAAAGTGTCTGGTTCACATCAAAGAGGACATGCCTGAAAAAGTGACATTGATTAATGTATTCAAAACATCCTATCCTCTCCCTGTCGCCTCACCTTTTCACAAAGCGCAGTGAATGGAAGATACGACATACCGGGAGACAGTGACAAACTTTAGCCTGCAATTCAAATGCATTCATCGAGCTCCCTCTGTTGGATGAACCGGGTCTCGGCTCTTCTGCCGGACAGACTTCATCCTGGACCAACAATATTATGCCAAGATGAAACGGTAACGGTAACATGAGATTATTACATGATCACTACTAATAAACAAACATGTAATTAAAGTGTCAAACTGAGAAAGTAGCCCTGTTTATGATATTTTGATCTCTAAAGATTCAAATCCTCGAGCGGGATGGGAAAGTCTGCATGGGGCAAAAACTTTCTAATGGTCATACATGAGAGAAAAAAAAAAGAAAAGAGAATTTCTCCCCCCAAAAATGCAAGGGAGTCTGGGGACTTTGCTTCTCCAGTAAGGGCGTTAAAAACAACACTTTAGAAGATGAGAAGAGGATTAGGAAACCGAAGAAGAGTGATGGAAGTTGGTGGAGGATGAGGGAGGTTTTAGAGGAGAATTATGATTTTCAGCTGTTGTCTTATCAGCAGCTGAAGGAACCTGACACACACACACAAATTCATGGTAGCCTATTTATGGCCTGTCAATTTTAAACTATATTTTATTATCTCTGTTTTCTATTTTTATCACAGACTTCTTAATGTAAACTAAACTAAATGCTGTAGGCCTATTGCTGTATAATGGTCACGATCCACACGCCCCCTAAATGGATGGAAAACAAAAAATAAAGGGAGACAAATTGAATCATTGGAGTTCTCATTAAGCCTCCTTCATTACATTTTCTTTCAATGTAGTTTTGGTTTTTACTGTGGCGAAGTTAGTTTTATAGTCTATTAGTCACTCAGAGATTAAATTTCTATCTTCATTATCATTTAACTGTTCGAGGGGATTGTTAAGCACATGGCTATATTCGTAAGGAGCGAATGAAAAACAGTCTTCACCTTCTAGTTTTAGTTCTTTTTCACTATAACCCTTTTCTTTTCCGTGTCTGTACACAATTTATCCCTCACTAATGGACTGCTACTTTTTCCCAGTTTTGCTTACGGGCTTTTATTTAAAAAATACTTGGCGAGATTATAATGCCAAAATTTGATACGCACCATTTGATACTGACGAAATGATTGCTAGCAAAAAAAGTATCAAATACTAGTGAAGTTATAAGCTAATGTGAGGCTGTTCACGTACAATAGAACAACAAAAACAACAAAAATAGCAACACAATCATCTGTGTTTTAATAAATTGAACAATTCACATCAGGTTACAATCTTTTTGTTCAAAATAGAGAGCGTTTTTCATAATGAAACCCCTCATGTAACTGAAAAGTGTGTGGTCTGTTGACTATCCTCTCTTCATGATAGTAGTAGTTGTTTTGGGGTTGGTTTTTTTTGGGGGGGGGGGGTTACATCCCCCTCTTCAGCTTAGTTTTCGCGTTGAATTGCTGAATGGCCATTTTAAAAAACTAACTTTACCACAGTGTCTAACGCAACAAAATAACCAAAATTAACTCAAAAGTAGCCTAGTAGATTTTCAAGGAAAGGCTTGATTCACTAGGCTAACTGACGGGTGATAAAACGCATTAAGGCAAAGCATTATCTCTACGCTATATACAGTAAAACAAAGCCCCTAAACTACCTATAAATCTAACTGTTTACCTTTTAGTTGATAGCTTTTTTGTTATTTTGAAGGTGATAATGGCTAGTGGTGATAGACTATAGCCTATGTGAGTGCAATTTTCATATTCTTTTTATTCACCATTTCATTTTGCATCCCTAACGAAAAATCACTATATTTTTTTGGCACTTACAGTGTGTTTGTACTCAGCGGTGAGTTTATAGTGACCTTTGCCAGGCTATTTGTGGCATAGCCTATCTCTTATAGTGGGCTATTACTTAATGCTTTTCTGTGGCATGATATTTTTTTGCACGAAAATAGATTTTACAGTTGTAAAGTAACCTTCTAAGATGTGGTTACCTTGTTTTTGTGTCACAATGAAATAGTGCGCGTGATGACTGACTAGCTACATAGATAATAGCAGTGCAATTCGCCTAATCTGAAACCTACGCCCCAAAAAGTAGACCCCTTGTGGTTATAACGGGAAAATATGAAGAGCAAGAAGATGAAACGGGCTTAACTAACGGGCATGTCAGCCTGGTGAGGGCTACACGGCACGAGCGCACCGAGTGAGTGGGAGGCGGCTAGCCTACATAGACAATTAGAGAGACTCACTCATACTTGTTAGCTGTTTGTTCTGGCCGGAGTGAGACATCAAGGATCTGCAGAAATATGGAACACGAGAGCAAGAGAAAAATAAAGGAGAGATTTGCCCTGAGGCAGAACATCTTCAAAGAGTTCCTGGCTGAATTTCTGGGGATATTCGTCCTAATAGTGAGTAACCTCTGCACCTGTCATCTGCCTAACGTAGCCGCTTTAAAGCTTTGAACCAGTATGATAATAAGGTGTCAAAGCGAGTCTCACGGGACGGTAACTGCTGTCTTCTATATATGTCTCTCTCGATAAACAGATGTTGCCGTTGAATGGTATATTCTGAAAATAATTTACATTCTCTTTGATGTGCTCATCTATAATTTCCTCCTGACAAAGATTGCTTAGAAAACTTAACGAGATGTGAGTGGCACGGGACTGTTTTTTTTCTCCCGCCTAACAACTCATTCAAAAGAGTAATTCAACAGAAATTATAAACCATTACAAATGTCTTTTTGTCTAAATTGTCGAATCAATTATTAAGTTATAGAATATTTGTTTAATTAGGCAGTAGAATGTAATGGTGTGAATGTAAATAGAATGTATTAGATCACCAAGTTTAATTCTCAATACAGATTGGTAGTTCTTATGTTGTTTTGCTATGTGCTTCCCTGTCATTCCTTTAGAGAATTGGCTGCTTTTCAGTGATTAGGGGTTTGTAGTCTAGACTGTCCTGCCCTCCACCTGTCACCTCTGAGCTCCACCTGTCACCTGTTCCTCTGTCTCAGCAGGCTTAATGGGACTGTGTTTCACTGATGCCACATCAGTGGGGTGGTGCAGCTTCCACCACAGGCCCAATTTATTTTTGGATGACTGCCCTTCTCTCAACACTTTTTTTTGTCTGAATTACTTCTGCCTTTTACAAAATAAGTGGGAGATTCATTATTTTCCAAGCTTCAAATTAGACAAATTGTCGGTGGCAGTTGAAGACTGTTGCTGGACAAGAAGGCTAGTGTTAATGGCGGGTTATAATTGGAATAATTAAAAACAATGAGTCTTTCTACCTCCACCCAATGTTCTCCTCCTGTGTTTTTTGTCCCTGTCTGTGTCCCAGCTCTTTGGATGTGGGTCGGTGGCCCAGACGGTGCTGAGTAAAGGGGCTCTCGGGGAGCCGCTGACTATCCACATCGGCTTCACTCTGGGAGTCATGATGGCGGTCTACATGGCAGGAGGAGTATCAGGTACTTTACACATACTGTAGGAGCTCAGGCTGATTCAGTGGCCTTGCTTTTTACATTTCTAAATCATGCAGTTCTCACCCCAGAGTCAACAGTTCGATTCTGGGAGTGTGTTTGTTGTCAAGTAGTTTTCTTCTCTAAATTCAAACTTTTTCTCAGCTGACTGGGGTTGTTGGTGAAATAGAAATGAGGAAAACGCAGTAATTTTTCATTTCAGTCTACAAACAATTTGTCCTTAAATTCCTAGAAAAACTATTGGGTTCAAAAACACATGCAGGTGGGCGTCCTGGTGGCTCAGTGGTCTAAGGCATGTACCATGTAAAACACAATGTCCTGGGTTCATACCCAGGATGCCGTGTACCTGGTACATGGACCATGGCCCGGCACCTTTGTCATATATCACCTCCCTCTCTCTCCCAGTCTTTCCAGTTTCTCTCAACTTTGAACTATCAAATAAAGGCAAAAATACCATCAAAAAAACACGTGCAGGTAACAAAGGTCATCACTCATTGTTTGTCAGTGGCGGAGATGCTTTATCTTATTGTGATCTTTGGCCGTGGATGTCTGGCTCTCTTTTTGCTCTTGGATACTAAACATCCAGGTTATTCTGTGTCACTGGTGCCTCCGTCTATAATTACAAGGTATCAAACATTCATAAAAAATAATTCTGCAAAAAGGAAAGTTAACAGTACTGCTCTTTCATCATGGATCAATGACACCATTGCATTAGCTCAGTGATCTATGCTTGCACTGACTGAACATGTAACTACACAGTAATGGACTGTGAAGACCAATGTAGGTCATTGTTATGAACGTGCAATGTTACATAATGGAGAACATTCAACATATAGCATCCTGTGTATCACAGTGTGCGATGGTTTCTGTACCAAAGGCAACAACTACTGGAGCTGAGTACAATAATTTAAAAAATAAGGGTTGGTGGAACGAGAACTATATTATGAGAGCTATTATTTGATTACACTCTCCCATAGGCTTTTCAGTATCAGTGGCATAAGTGTGCATGTGGGCTAGGTTTAAAGGCTGGAGGTGTTGTGTCCTAATGTCCAAAGGGGGCTTTAGTGGGTGCATTCCTTGAGGATTACAAGGAAAGCCCTCAGTGCTTCGCCAGCAATGATAGGGATAGGGGGAATCACTTCTAAATGTCACAGTGCCTCGCATGGGCTGGCTGAGCCAAGATGGTGAGTGCCTGTTAATCAGCAATCAAGGGTTTCATTATGATTGCAATGGGCCGATGAGTTGTAATTTTAAATTATCACAGTAATTTCCATCACTACTGGGAAGGGAGAGAACATCGTCAAAGGTAAGCTTTTAATTTGAACTCAAAAGAGATAACCTAAATGCTGTGGCATATGAGCTGTAATCACCGTTATATGAGCCAAATTGAATGTGCTTATAACCTTTAAAACATGCTGGCACAGAGAGAGCACAGACGTTGTATTTCTTGCCAAATAGTCCCAGTGTAGAACATTTCCTCTTTCCCTACAGTATCTTATAGTACATCAGAGGGTTGGAAAACTCATGTTTAGGGTATATTTGGAGAGATTTAAATGACTCACTGAGAAATGTCATTTCTATATAGAGAGTTTATTATGGTACATAGTAAAACAGGGCTTTTCATCTCCCTCTTACTGTAGGCCTATGGCTATTCTGATCATTCTGACTCATGTAACAGTGTGACATCCCTCCCCATGTTTAATGAAGGGGACAGAGTTGTAAAGCTTCAGAGGAATAGTTAAAGCATGAGGAGGAGAGTGGGGTTAATATATGGAGTGGTTTTGCTGCATGACTGGGCCATTCAACCCTGGGGTCCATGGAGCAGTGGGAAGCCTCCACACTGTTCAGTGACATCTCTGATGATGATCATAGGTATTGGACTAATGAGCTTTACTGGGGCATGGGTCTCTGGAGAGGAGGGGGGTCAGGTGTGAGAAGCCTTGCTTTCTAGGCTTCCCTGGCAGGCCGGCCCCGTCCGAGAAGAAAACACAATTCTTTTCACTTTGTAGTCTCATATTTTAAATGACAGTGTACCGTAAGTGTGACACATCATGGTCACTCTAATGACCTGCAGTCTACGCGTGCCTTAAGCAGATTCAGGCAGATTATGTCAGATGCAATTCAGACTGGCAGTTTCAGCTGGTTGTCGTGGTCGGCGTTCGTGAACAGGATGGGGAGATTAACAATGGGCGCATGGCTGATACCCCCAGTGGTGTTACCGCGGCGAGGTCAAAGCCAAGATCCCAGAGTGTTAAATGAATGACCCCTCACTGCCAGCGTAGCCCAGGAAAATTTGGCTGGAATGTGTCCAAACATGCCTTTGTAGGTTTGCATAGAAAATACTCTGAAGGCGCTCAAACTCCATGGATATTTTGTGAGAACTGCCTGACAGCTGAGATGATCAGTGAGCACCAACAGATCTGAGTAACAACCAACCGACCACACCCTGTCACCTAAAGCTGTTTTTTACCCATTTAACCCAGCTTACCTCATCTTGTAAGAGAGGTAGACACTTCAAGAGATTTTGCTTTTGCTTTTGAAATGCTTGCTGAAGCCCATTTCTTCAGCTTGGCAATTGATGTCTGACATTTGATGTTTCTTCTGTTTTGTTTTGTTTTTTATGTTTTTGTTTTTTGAGTTACGACTGCTGCTGTTTTTAGTCATCCCCATTTTTGTTCTCTTACCCACCTCGTAAAATATGTCACAATTTTAAATCAGATTTTTGTCTGTCCATTGCTCCAGGAGCCCATGTGAACCCTGCAGTCTCTCTGGCCATGGTGATCTTGGGCAAGCTGCCTATAAAGAAGTTCCCTGTGTATGTGGCTGCACAGTTTCTGGGTGCCTTTGCTGGATCCTGTGCTGTCTATGGCTTGTATTATGGTGGGTGAAGTGTAAATGTCGTCACTGCCCTGCAGCCAGAACTGTGTTTGATTTGAAGTAGCAAATGGTAACAAATATCATTCTGTAAAGAGACATACCCATTATCGCTACATAGTACTCTCCCTCACATACACATACACACACATGTGCGCACACAGATTAGCTGCGTTTATGAGTAAAAATTATATAAATAGACCTTTGATATAGGTCATGCTATAGTGATTCATATAATATGCAGCATGCCGAGCTTTGTTTTTTTTTTCCACAGATGCGTTGATGGAATATACCAATGGAGAACTCGTTGTCACCGGTGTGAATGCCACAGCCAACATATTTGCATCCTATCCTGCCAAACATCTCTCAGTCCTAAATGGATTTGTAGATCAGGTAAAGTGTGATATACCAACATGTATATGTGTGGTTTCATCCCAAGAAAATGCAATATTCACATGGAGAAAACATGAGACCCTTGCAAACTGCTTTATAACATGAAGGTAAAGCATGTTTTTGAATCTTATTGAAGTTATTAGCTTTGGTGTGCTTTTGCCTCATAAGAATAAGATTTTTTTGTTTGTAATCATCAGTATTTTTGAAATATTGACTGATAGCAAAAAAAACAACAACCTGAAAACATATTGTATTTCTGGAAGCTTTTAGAGCATGCATGTGTGAGCATGCATTTAGTGCAGTCATGGGCATAAAAGTAAGCATAAATGGACATGTGTGTTGTTTGCTGAAGTATGAACAATGCTGCTCTGATGCTGAGAATAACTACCAACTGTGCTGAATGCCCACGAGTCGAGCAGGCATGTGCTAGTTTGTGTATTTGTGGACAGAAAGGGGACATTAAGGGGTCAAAGTAGAATTTAACTATTAACCAAAATAACTAAATAAACACTTTTAAATCCTAGGTTTATTTAAGGTGTGATAGAGATGAATCGTATCCTTTGATAATGCCACGGCATGGTCTTTTCATAATAAACAGCCATATGGGGCTGTATTTTAAAGCTGCCTTGTACAGCCTTCAACCAGGGGAAAGGGGAAGCCCCTTAATAGGCTTAGGCAAAATAACAGAGGGCAAGAGTCAGCAGACAACAGATGATGTAACTGAAAAACATCCACTCAAAACAATAACAACAGAAACACGAAAAACAATAACTTATTTTACCCATCCATTTGAGCAAGACTTTTCTCTTTTGAGCAACACTTTTCACTATTCATTATGTATTGGCGTATCCATGAATTATGTGGATGCAACTGATGTGATGATAATTGACTGATGCTTATTTTTGTGCAGGTAATTGCAACTGGGGCACTGATCCTGTGCATCCTAGCCATCACTGACGGGAAGAACATTGGTGCTCCAAAAGGCATGGAGCCTCTGTGCATCGGGCTGATCATCATGGCCATCGGAGTGTCAATGGGCCTGAACTGCGGATATCCAATCAACCCTGCAAGAGACCTCGGCCCGAGGTTCTTCACTGCTGTGGCTGGGTGGGGCATGGACGTTTTCAGGTAATTTACCATGCCCGTCATTGACGTAGAAAGGTTTACAGATATAAAATAACTTAAGACACCGCCTAAAGTGCAGGGTTGCAAAAATGTAAATGTTTTTTATTCATTTATTCATGCCATTTGCACTTTTTAATTGTTTGTTTTGGCCTCCATAAACTGTAACACGAAGTAGCCTACTAAATTGGGATTAGTATCTGAAATATTCATGAAAACTGGAAGAAGGTGCAGCAGGAAAGCCCTTTCTTGAGCATGCCAGCTGCCTGAGAGAGCAAGAGGCCCGTTATGCTGCTGCTCTTATACCCACTGGAGCCTGGGAGTTAGAGTAGTGTGTGATGTGAGAAACTCGGGACCTAACCAAGTGGCTGCTTGGCCTCTTTCCTCCTCTACAGGAAGAGCAGGCGTTTATAGCTCCATCACTGCTCTCTTGACAATCTCAATTAATATTTCAATGATCACGTGTGTGTTCCCTGCATTTTGAAAAAGGATTGTGGGATTTAAGTGAACAGAGTGAGATTCTATGCGCATTGTAAATATTAAATATTCAGTGCTTCATGACTAAAATGGCACAATGGTGTGTTCCTCAGTCTCTTTCTGGATCTCTTTCGTTCTCCTCCATTCATCACAGCTGTCCTGTTTATTTTTATTTATACTAGATAAGCTGCCATATTTTAATCAGTTTTGGAAGCACACAAAATATTTTACCTAAGTAATGGCTGAAATATCCTGAAAGAATAATATGTAATCCATTCAGAACCCTACCTCAATGTGCAGAAATTAATTTACCCTTAACTTTTTCTTAAAGGATAACTTTGGCAATTTTGGACCTATAAACAGTTTGTTTCTTACATACCTGGAGTACTTAGACCCACAGAGAATGTTGACTCCTCAGTCAGCTGTTGAAACAGCGAACTCCGTCGCCTCTTGCTGCTAACAATGAGCCAAATGGGGTTTGTCAATATACCTCCAAATAAGCCAGTTTGTGAAAAAAATATGGCGACCAACCGATGTATTTATATCCACAGCTCAGAAAGCAGCAGCACCGCACCATTTCCACTCAGTGGATAGTCTTCTACCAAACTCATGTCATATTTATTCTCAACTCTCCTGTGGAGCCTACAAACGGCTTTTTTGGAGATATTTTGACAAACCCCATTTGGACTCATTGTTAGCAGCAAGACGCCTAGCAAGGAAGCTCGCTGTTTCAGCCAACAGCTGACTCTGGAGCCAGATGGGGAACATGGTAAAAGGCCCTTTCCAAATTCATAAAATACATGTATACTGGATTAGCAAACTCCTATGACCCTTCAATTATCTGTGAAAGGGTAAAAAATTGGTCCACTGTTACGCGAACAGGACGAAATCTGCATTGTTCCTCCTGACCCCGAGTTTCATTGGCTGGAGTCTCCACTCCAGAACATTGGCTTAAGCTTTCCTTGAGAGTCAGAGCAGTGAGATCCCTCTGCTCCACTTTTTTAATGATGGGGATCTCCACCGCTGTCTGCCAGTTCAGAGGCTCTGTTCCCAAAATACACGCGATATTGAAGAGGCGTGTCAACCACAACACTCCAACGACATCCAAAGCCTTAAGCATTTCAGGACTTGATCTCATCCAACCCTGTCACCTGTCCTCTGAGGAGCTTTCTAACTAGTTCAGTGGAGATGGGCTCAGACCTTCCAGATTTTTCCAGCATGGCCTCCTGAACAGGAGAGTCTGTCACATTTAGGAGTTCCTCAAAGTGTTTGTCCCCAGGTGAGGTCAGCATTTCTCCGCCCCTTGCTGAGAACAGCCTGGACAATGTCCTGTTTTCACCTGAGTCTCTGAATGGTTTGCCAGAACCTCTTTGACGCTGCTAAAAAGTTGTACTCCATAGCCTCTCTCTAAACTCCATACAGGCTTCTGCCTCTGCAATTATGTACAACAGTTGCAGCATTTTTGGTTTGCTGGTACTGCTCTGCTGTCCTTTATCAGTTATTCTCTCTCATATCTACTATTTTTCAGCTGAAAAAATAACTTTTAGTGTCTGCTATCCATTTAAGATAAACAGTCTGGTCCAACTATGATTGGTCTGATTTCCTCCCTTTTATGATGGTTTACTCAAACTTGAAAAGTATGATTTCTATGAAATCCATACAAGCAAATTCTTTACTTCTAAACTTCTAAACTGTGTCATACAGATATTCCCTGAATTCAGAGTTCATAAGGCAGAGCCAATTCAAGCCTGTGATGTCCCTATGAGTATAAGCAATGCAAATAAGCAAATCTCTGAGAACTATTTCTATAATCTATAAAAACGTGATTTCGTTACTTTAAAGGGGATGAAACCCTAAACTCACTTTTTTAAGATGTTAATCAATGTTCAGGGCAATTTTATGATGAAACACATCCATACTTGTTCTTGACAATATATTGCATAGTGTTTTCCTGGATTATATGTGCAAATCTTTTGGGGGCGTGACTCCACATTGTCACTCACACTCCCCGATCCCCACCACCACCATCCTGTCGCCAGCCACAACTTCGTATTTTTCAAAATTGCGGAGTGGGCAGTGGGAGACAGGCATTTTCTGTCTGTTTAATCACTCTTTAATAGAGGGCATACAGGGATAGCAAAGTAAAAAAGCAGACTGAGCGTAAAGGTTGTGTAATACTTTTGAGTATTTCGAAAAAAAATCATGAGGAATACTTCATTAGTCTTGCAAATGATGTTTCCACTTTTGAGGCTGTTTTAATTGTTCAAATATTTGAGACCATATTCAAAAACATTTTGCCAAGGTATGCTAAAAAGAAAAAATGTAAAGTGGTTGAAGGCAGTCTAAGGTCTTGCTACAGGGCAGATACCTTAACCCCAACCCTGACCCCCTTAACTCTCCATACCATAGCTATAACTCTCATCAGATGTCTCATATGACACTACAAATATACTAAGATTAGTGTGCTCTAATGCATATATAAGCCTCTGGTACTCTCAGGTTTACATCAAGCATAACGTATGTGCTAAATCTGACATAATCTGACCTTTTAGATTTGTGATATAAACACAGAAAGTCCCTGCAGTTCTGTAATCACAATGCTAAGAGAAATGCATTAAGTCAGATTTCTAAATCAAGAGAAATGCAGGGGGAAAAAAAACGGGAAACATTTCAAATGAAAATGTATGTGTTCTACTCAAGCCAGGTAGAGGATTTCTTTACTGTAAATCCCATTTCAGGAAGTAGTAAGTGTGAAGAGTGCCGCTTGGCTCCGCGGTTCGTCCACATGGCGTCAATGTGACCCGGTGTCTGTCTGTCTTATCATCTTAGCTGTGGCCATAGATTAAAGTCTATAATCCAGCAGCCTCCCTTCTGTAGTCTACTTCCACTTCCTGAATACTTGCTGGAAATAAAGACGACCTGCTCAGACACTTGTTTACTTTCCTACCTGTGCCACGGTGCGTCAGCTGAGGCCCTTTCACCTACAGTAAAGGCTCAAAACAGCCACAATGACCAGCGGGACGCTAATCTCCCTCTGGCAAGGTAAAAGAGTCATTCTGAGGTCAAACAGATCAGGCACTGTCAAGTGAGAATGAGGACATATGCAGAGAGCTTGAGACTTTACTGTAATCTGGGATAACTGGTTATCAATAGGCTATAACTAGCACCAAGTAAGATGGTAGTAACATCTTTTAAGCATAAATATAATCATATAGAAACACATTGGAGATGCACTTTACTTCACTGAAATAAAAGGGGACTGAGATTGAAAAACTTGTATCGAGACATGCTTCTGTATAAATAACATATAAGTTATGTTGTTCATTTGCATTTTCTTATTAAAAAGGTACTATAGCAATTATTGCAAAGGCGTACGTACCATTAGGGATGATTAGTTACTTTCTTATGATATAATTTTGGTGCAGCAATAATTTATGTGGAGTAGTCTGTGAGTGAACAATACCGAGTTTCAATATAGTCTTTGGTGCAAGGTAAATAGCTCATTGTGTATGTGTGTGTGTGTGTGTGTGTTCTTGTGTCTGCAGAGCTGGAGGTTGCTGGTGGTGGATTCCTGTGGCGGGGCCCATGGTGGGAGGAGCGGTTGGCGCTGCCATATATTTTGTCTTCATTGAGCTGCACCACCCAGAGCCTGAAAAACAGGAGGAGAACAACGTCAAGGACAAATATGAAATGATAACTATGAGTTAAACGGGGGAACGAGGGCTGCAAAGCAACAAAGTCATGGCAGCTGTCTCCCTTTCTCGTCCTCAACAGGCAAAAATGTTCATCTAAATGAAGCAATTTCTATCCCTCAGTCGCTTTTTTGAGAATTTACATTTGATAATGGTTTAATACAAGATGTGCATCACAAATCATACAAGGCATTTAATATTAGGAACATACAGTATATTACCTAAATGACTGTACACTTTAAATTTAGAGTCATTTATAAAATATGCATGAATGCTTTATGAAGCCTTTCTAAGATTAAGTTTAAAAAGTGATAGTCTTTTTTTTTTTACCTTGTCTATTTATAGAAATCAGGCTTTCTGTGCCCTGGATATTCTTTCAAATATCAAAATATTGAAACTGTTTCTAGCTTAGATTTTCACTATACAAAATATCTCAGGCATGTCCTCTAATTACGTGATATTATAAACTTGTATGGAGAGTCTCTTCTCCATGATAGTTTAAAAGCATTCCCATAGTGTCCTGTTTCCTAACTGGGATATTCACCTCTGGTTAGAAATATTTGCCAAGTTTCTATACAGCAGTTGTACTTTTTTACTACTCACTATGTAAGAAAACGGGCATTAAATATATTAAGCACAGCTGCTAAAACTTTGTGAGAATGTAGGAAATTATCATATTTTTAGCCAATGTGCTGTAATGATGTACTTACTTAATGATGTGGAGTGTGTTCCCTACTTTGTTTCACTTCTTTTAATTGTCATAGGTATATGACTTGCTCCCCCTGCAGTGCAATTCCTAATCACTGCATGTGTGTAAATACACATTCATGGACTTGTGCTCTGAAATGCTGATACTGGTTTCTCAGCAGTAGCTTTTATATTATAATACAGTTATGCAGAAAATTCAGCCTTAAAGTATTATACTGGAATATAGTTGTTGAGTTTTGCACTCATCTCCATTATTTCTCTGCTGTTTCAAATCCCCCAGTTGGCCAGTGCATACGTGGCATTTTAACACCCAAAGTTGCATTACTCTGTTGGATAACGTAATTGCATTACTGGTTAAAAACATCCTTGTTTTTGAAAAGCCATAATTCAACATGAAAAATGTAAGTGTCCGCATCCTGCAGACACTTAACTTCTGTAAATGCCAGTGAATTCCTGGATAAGTGGTGTTTGAATCGATGCAGGTATGAGGACCAATATGCAACCTCTGGCAATAATTGTTTACATAAGAAACTCTTCCAAGCCTGTCCAGGGATTAGGAAAAAAAAGGTATAATAAGAATATATTTGGCTTGGTTTAGGCATGGCTCCAAGTCTGTAGTTGGTGCTGACTTATGCCAGCATCGGTAAATGACATCACCACTACGTGACCTACTAGGTACGCTGCCCAAATGCTAACAACAAAGCTATTCAAAGGGAAATTGACAAATGTAAAATAGAGGTGTGATGAAGGGAAAAAATCCAATAGGTGGAAAACACTGGCATTTTCCTTTAATAAATGTGGTTTGAGTTTCAAACTCCTGTGTATACAGCTGTGAATTTGTCACGAGAAACACAATACAATGTCAACAAGATGTATTTTTAGAATAGTATGGCTTGTAACATGTGGCCCAGCATGGAAAAATGGATAATATTCTGTAGGTATCACTGTGAGATGCAGCATTTCACCCCATTGCGCATTGGCTTATGCTGATGAATCACGTCTTATTGTTGTCAGTTGAACCGCCACTTTGAAATACAGAAACTGTGAGATTATACTGAACACCAGGAAGGTGGGGCAATTTATAGGACACTCGTTTATCAATGTGTGAATCACCCAAATCAAAGAGTTTTGCTTTGTGACCTTGTGTTAAACAGAAAAACAATCATGCCATTCTGGGGAATAAAGCCAGTGCCACCATGTACTTTCCATCCAACAGAGATTGTGCTGTTTATTCTGGGTTGAACATGCAGTATATATGGAGTATATGTAGAGTATCCTTTGTTCCCAGAACTGCTTCCCCCAAAACCATTTTGACGCATGGCACACTCGTTGCATTCCAAACCCTGTATGTGGCCTACTTTTGAACTAGATTTAATGTGTATGTTAAAAAAGCTGTTGAACGTGTTTGTTTCCATAAATCCCTTCACTTCCTAGTCAGTGAAGTGGTTTGTATTTTGCTACTCATCCAGTGCTTTCACCCTTCCGGTCCTTTCCCCGTCCTATACAGTGATGTTGGTATGACTGTCCTGAGTTGCAACCTGTCAGGACTAACTTTTATATTTTTATTGTTTTTTGCTGTTGTTTTTGTTGCCTGTTTTATGTTGCTTTTTATAAGGCAGTTTTCCAAAAATATTTTTTCTTGAATGCTAACCTTCTAGCAGCCGTCTTTCCTCAAAATCTATTCTTACACCAATTCTCTTACTTACGATGGAATAAAGTTTGTAAAAGTAATAAGTGTGTTGTGACTTGTCGTGTTTGTTCACACATTTCCAAAAACAATAAATGATGTTTATTGTTAATTGATGTTCAATTATTTTATGTATTTTCATTGACGTACACATTTTCTAATGTATACTTTTCATCACTTGACTATATTTCACACACACACACACACACACACACACACACACACACACACACACACACACACACACACACACATTGAGGCTACTACAGGCAAAATGAAGCATCCCATTATTACAACAAATAAATGCATGGGTTGTTACTCTAAGCCAGAGTGCCTCAATCATCCATATGCAATCCGACAAATAAATGTGTGTAAAATTGTGATCATCAATATGAGCACCAACTGCAACAGGAATGCATAAAATTTTGAAGGAAGACAATTGGAAAAGCTTATGTAAGATCATGGAGAATAGATGAGGTGTGGTATTTCAGGCTCAGTGGTTTCAAGGCGAGGCGCTTCCCCAGAATGCATCCTGTCTTTGACATGAATAATAACCTGCCATCACATTAATGGGTCACACCAGCTATATGAGACCGAAACACATAGAATAAGAATTAACTGCAGCTGATTCAGCTGATTTACATGCATTTTTCACCTTAATTCAACCTGAATGCATTCTCACAGAACTGGATATATTTTCCAATTATCTGAATGGGAAACACTGATGTATCTGCATGTTGCATGTTTGGTCATTCCCTTTCCCACATAGAAGCCAGAGAAGACACACACACACACACGTACACACACACACACACACACACACACACACACGTGCACACGCACACACATGCACGCACACACACACACACACACACACAAATGTTGCTGTAGTTCGGGCTTCAGGTGTGTGCCCATGAGGTCTATCCTCCTGTTTACTAAACTAAGCATGGACAGAATAGCAGTTCCTGTAAGACATTTTCTTTACAGCTTCTAGCTGCTGTTTCAGTCCAGCAGCAAAAGAGTTAAAGTCACAGTTTGTTTAATGTGAAATCTGCAGGTGAGCAGTTTGGAAGAGCAAACATCACGAACCTTTGCTTTTCCAAACACTGTCTGTGTGTGTGTGTGTGTGTGTGTGTGTGTGTGTGTAGGTATGTGTGTGTGTAGGTGTGTGTGTGACTGTCTGTGTGTGTGTGTGCTATGCTATAAGGAAATTAAGTTACTAAACTAAGTTAGAGTTTATATAGAGAGACCAAAGATTATTCAAAATATAATGCATTGATGTGCTGTAAAGACATCTTGGCATCCAATCAAACAGAATAGTGTGAGGTTTGTCTGTTTTTTGTTTTTTTTGCCATCAACTTGATTTCCACCCACTCAAATTCAGTGTCATGACATTTTAATGGCAAGGTTGGTGCTCTCTGCCAATCAGTGTCCGATGTCATCACATCCAGTCAGAGTCTGTGTTTGAATTTTAGAACGACCTCACAACTTATTGATTGCCACTAAAACAACATGAATCACACGATGGTATTTAAGTATTCAATGAATTTGGGGTGCAGCTGAAAACCAGAGATTGCAAAGTGACTTCCCATTGGCTTTAAATGGTGCAACATTATCCATTGGGGCATAACAACATATACTGCAATACATTATGAATCTAATAGTATGAGACTGTTTAGGAGACATTTGTTTAGCACTAAGACTTAAACTTCTGGTTAATGTTATTATGTAGAGCTCAATAGGGAAATTAACTTGGAAAAACCTTTCAGCAGCTAAAATTTAAACCCTTTGATAGCTGCATAAAGTTGGGCTGGTATCAGTTTTATTAGTGGGAAAGACAAAATTGTAAAGATTTTTAAAAGTTAATATAGGCTGAACCTCTTATAAAAGCCTGTAGTGTAACTGACTGTATAGGTGTTGTATCATTACAAAAGAAACTGCTAAGGATCTCTATGAGACTATGTGTGTACTGTGTTTACACACATCATTTACCTCACATGTAGTGTATAGACCATGTATAATGCACATGTATAAAGTTATTTGTAAGTGTATCGGTTGCCGAGGTTAAGTGACACTGTACTTGACCATTGATTTATAAGTCAGTCGTTTCCATGCCTGTGATTGGTTATTGTGTCCCGGTGTAAAAGTACATGATTGAGTACAAGATGACTGGTGTTCAGATAATGGCTGCCAGCCAGGAGAAGCTGTGCCACTCTGTTCCAACAAATGTTTGTAGAATGGGATTAATAGCAAGGTTGAGTTTGGGTTTTTTTGCCAGTTGCTTATTTTAGAAATAAGACATGACAACATACACAAGGGTTCTTGAGACAATCTTGTGAAATGTAGGCAGTAGATGTCACCTATAAAGTAAAATCTCCTTGATTAAAGATACTGAACATACATTGATCAATAAGCTCCTCAAATGTTTGGTTGAAATCTCTGAATTCTGAATAATCTTTGTATAATTTGACGTTTTTAAATATGCATCTCTTTGTTAATATCTCAAAATGAGTTACATTTCTTACAGTTATTATACTGTAACAAAGTGCCACTTTTCAACAGTTTAGATAAGTTCAAAGACATATTGAACCAATGCTGGGAAATCCCAGATCTAATTACGCCAAGGCTATAGTACAGTATAGTATAGAAATTTTGGTTGTGTAGCCTCTTTTTTGACTGGAAACCGGTAGTCCTACTGTATAAAGCAACAAGCACACAAGAACATTTCAACATGTCAGTAACACTAGATAGGAGTCTAAAGGGAGGATCTGGGGTCATTTAGTATCCTACCTCTCACTGAAACCTCTCACTATCAGCACATTGTACCAGACCCCCCCCACACACACACACACCTCTGGTCTTTCACAATCTGCTGGAGCTATGCAGCTGGGCCCACAGCCAATCAGGACAAGACCAAGTCCCCCTTTATCCATAAACTGTTACTCCTGTGCCTCCCCTGCCTCTCAGTCCGGTACAATGTGTACTCGTCTCTGCTTTGAAGCCTCATAAGACTTCCTTGAAAGACCTCTCCTTAAATCCTACACCCATAGACAAAGAGTCTCATCTACAGGCTCTACCTTCACTAGATATATTTACCTTCTCTCCTCCACACTGGAGAGGTGTTGGGTCGAAGGGATTAGCTAAGTGCTTGTGTTGATAGTGACACCATGGCTGTGCTCAGAATCCTGTGTTGTTTGCTGCTCACATATCACCTGAGTGAGGGGAAGAAAATCAAGGGAAATCGAACAGGTGAGTGAATTGTCACATTTAAACGATCACAGGAAAGATGCAACATGTTCACAAATGTTTTTTTCAGTTTGACTGCCTTTCTATTCACATGAAAAAACTACATTTGAATGTCAAAGACACAACGTTCTTGAAGAGTTTGGCTGGTAGATTGAAATAAACCATTTGGACCTATCTCATCATGACAAAATACAGGTCTGATTTTACCCAGTGTTTACCCAAAAAACTTTTCCGGCCTCAATATAAATGTAAAATGTATAACTTATATTTAGCCATCACATACTGTCAGTCCTCATAAAAAGCTCAAACAATACATTTCAAGGTAAAAAAAAAAAAAAAAATGCCTTTAATCCATTAAATCAAGATGTAATTAAAGTGAAGCTCCTGATGGCAATTTTCCAACAGGGGGCACCATGCTGCAATCACAAACTGCCCAGCTGGAGACTGCAGAGCATGTTGTGGAAAATGTAGAAGACTGAATTAGAGAACGGTAGTTGACAGAGCTTTGTGCTGAGAGGAACATATTGATAAACAGCTAATTGACCCATGCTATTTTTTCCACTTTAATCACAGTTTTTTAAATTGATCTCTTTACAAGTTTCATATCCCACCAAAACTGGGAACACAAACACATTTGGCTTCAAAGTTTACAAACAATATATATATTTTTTCTCAATCATATTTCCACATCACATATAGTCAGTGTCTTAATGTTGAGTTAATCTGACAGTGAAAAAATGTTCAATCTAAAAAATAAAGATAAAATAGTAGAGAGCAATATCAATCTTTGAGCCCCATGTAGCTTAAAAGCCCACTCTGAATATGCAGAGCCTCTTTAATCACACCACACCACAGGCAGGCACTGCTGGAGCATTTTTTAACCATTTAATCAACATTATTGGCAAAGCTGGATAGCATTGATTACAATGTACTAAGTCCACTTAGAAACCATTGAATATAGAGTGTTTGGGTTCTGTTACTAATGAGCCAGAGCCTGTTTTTATTTGCTCTCAGACAGATTCCCACCCCATGTTCATATAGCAACATAGTTATAACAGTCAAGAGACAAGGTGAAGAGTGGGATTTAATGAACTGAGGGATTCCTTTCATTGTGGATATTTTAGCAGCATGGACTTCACACACCAGCAGCCAATGCTGAGCGGATGGTCAGTAACCATCAACGAATGTTCGCTACCTGGCTGGATTTCTAAATCTGCCTGAAAATAATGAATGACAAATTATATTTATGCAAACTATACTCATAAGGAATGGTAATTAAAAATGTCTTTGGTCAAAGATGTGTAATTTTGTGAGTGAGTGAGGTTTTAAACTGAGGCTCCAACTCTGTTAAGGGAGGGAGCTGTTATGTAACAACTTATGACAAGAGAATGGCAGAGTTTCACTTGAAAGGGTTTTTCTCTCTCTGCCAAAGAGGTTCACATGACCTGGCAAGATGTCTCTGAAAGGCCATCGGCAGGCTACAGTCCAAATGAGTCACAAAGGAAGGGATGATATACTTGGCATTTTCACCGTTTGCTCTCAGATAAATAGTATAAACAGAGGGATTCACAGCATTATCAGTTCACTAAAATGTATTAATGTTGTTTTGAGGAGATTTACTATTTGCTCATCCAAAATGAGAAAAGGATTAGAATAAATCAGCGCTTAGTAACAAAGAAAATCAATGCACAGAGAGAGATAATCCCTCGTTCTTGCCTGGGCTGAGTACAGTGCATGTGCTTTTTCTGGGAGGCACGTGAATTAATACATTTACATCACTCTGCCATGGACAAATAAAGTTAATCTTAGTCCATACGTTTGTAATAATTCACCTCAAAGTAAATATATCCAGTCCCCCAGCATGTCTGATATGTGCAGCTAATCATCCAGAGCAAACAGAAAACTCTCTCCTTTCTGTCTCTCTGTCCTCTCTGTATGTATTCCCATGTGTAGACGACACAGAGCAGAGGGGGGTGCTGAGGATGAAAGTGCCATACGTCGGTAATTCAGTCTTCAGGCTGTTTTCAGAGGGAGAGTCTATGGAGGACAGCTGCACACTGGACCCTCTGCAGCCTCACACTCTGCCCCTCTGTGGCTTCAACAGCAGTCATCCCCTCATCATCATCACTCACGGATGGTCGGTAAGGACAACTCCCACTTTCCGCTTACTTCAGTGACTTGGAAACCACTGGATACAGGACATTTGCATATGGATGAGCAGACGATGACAGAAATAAAACATGGAAGATCGCATAGTTGAACCTAATTTTTCAGTCATAGAAGTTGCATAGGAGAAGAGGAAATGAATCCTGAAATTTACTGAAATACCAAAATATGAATTGTCATGAATTGTCAGATATGTGTATGGTATGATAGTTAGAATGAGCTAAAAGTCCAAAAAGTAATTTTTTATTTCATTGTGACTTAAAGGTATAGTGTTGTTCATGGTCCTCAGGAACCAGAGTCCTGCTGGTTTTCTGTTTTACCTGGTAGTTGATTACATTCACCTGGTCTCCCAGGTCTCATTCAGCACCTGATTACACCAGGTGAATGTAACTAACTACCAGGTAGAGTAGAAAACCAGTAGGATTCTGGCTCCTGAGGACCAGGATTGAGAACCGCTGGTATTGATCTTATTCACATGGCGGCCATTTTGAACAGTCAGGGTGGGAAACTCTACCTGGAAGACTGGCATATAAAACTAGTGTTACTTCAACATATAGTAAGTGAGGACGTCAGATAGATAAAACAGTTAAAATCAAATCAAATTAGCTAGCAAATTATTAACCCTGGGAACAACGGTTATTTATTGATGGTTGGATTTAGGAAGTTAGTTAGCTAGCGAGCTTATTTAGAAACAAAAAGCTGATGAGCCACCCCTGGGGTCAGGTAGATAAAACCCGCAGGGCACCGGACCTCAAGAACTGGAACTGAGGTCCCTAGATATTCAGGGACCAGAATTGAGTACCTGGGGCATAGAGCGTACCAGTGTACTTTCTCTAGATGAGAGACAGAAAATCAGTGTTTTGTTTCCTAAGGTGGATGGCATGATGGAGAGCTGGGTGCTCAGGCTCGCCACGGCCCTGAAGACGAAACTAGGAGACGTCAACGTTGTGATCACCGACTGGCTCTCCCTGGCCCACCAACACTATCCCACCGCAGCACAGAACACCCGCGCCGTGGGACAGGACATAGCCTACCTGCTGCAGTCGCTTCAGGTCAGCAGATAATATGCTGAATGACACTTTATTTTCAGCATAATCGCCATGTATGTGCTGAAATAAAATGTGTTCATTTGGTAAATTTCAAACTTTCAGAAGAAGCAGTATAAAACACGTGTCTTAATGTGTCATAAATCACCAACAGGAGTACTACCAGTTTCCAGCCAAAAAGGTTCATCTGATTGGCTATAGCCTCGGCGCTCACATCTCTGGATTTGCTGGAAGCTATCTGGAAGGTTCACAGAGGATTGGAAGAATTACTGGTGAGGTTTTGTCAGTGAGAGAAATGTTGATGGCAGTTGGTCAAAATGAATGTTAATTTCCATAGGACATTTCAGATAATCCATCAGTTTATCTGGTGGTCCTGTAACAAGCCACTTCTTCATTTCAAACGGTGTGTGTCCAGGTCTGGATCCAGCGGGGCCGCTGTTTGAGGGCATGTCTCCCACAGACAGACTGTCTCCCGATGATGCTGATTTTGTGGATGCCATCCATACTTTCACCCAGGAACGCATGGGCCTGAGTGTGGGCATCAAGCAGGCTGTGGCACACTATGACTTTTACCCCAATGGTGGAGCTTTCCAGCCAGGATGTGACCTGCACAACCTTTATGAACACATATCCGAGTATGGGCTCCTTGGTAAGGTAACCCACACGGGTCAGAACACCTAAGAATAAGAATTAGAAAAAAATAGATTTAAAATCACCATATTGTGGGTTGTCTTCAAACAAAGGGAAAATCAACCAAAATTCAGCGTCACTGTTCGCATACTTCTGGTAATTTTAATGTTAACTGAATCAAAGACTGTGTCAATTCTGGTTTTGGTTTGATCCCCAAACATTAACATTGTTAACTAAAACTAAAACTAAAACTATAAGGTGTTGTATAGAGAGAGAGAGAGAGAGAGAGAGAGAGAGAGAGAGAGAGAGAGAGAGAGAGAGAGAGATAGATATTTAAGGTATTTAGACCATAGAACAATAAAACCATTGTGGTAAGCTGTGCTAAATCAAATCTAAAAATTATAACATTTTCCCAAATGCGGAACCAGGGGAACAAAAATCTTCCCAATTTTGTGGATTTGTTAAAATTCATAGGCTTTTGGTGTCCTATGTAAAAATAATCCAGGCAGTAGAGCATCACATTTATTCTTCATCACCTTCAGTGGAAGGGAGGCAGAGTTGATATTGTGTTTTAAAGGCCTATACGGACGCTCCTAAGTGAGATAGCGGTAGTAGATGTGAGTAGTTGTGTTTAAGAGGCTGGTAGTTGCTGTCCAACAGTAGTGATGCAGAGACACAGACTCCCTGTCAGGTGGAGTATAACAGAAGAAAGGCAGAGGTAAGAGAAGGCTTTCCTCCTGCCTGAGCACAGACATGCCTCTCAGACGGCTGGGTGCTTTTTACAAGTGTAATTAATTACTGAGGAAGCCTGTATCTGAAGAGCAAATGCATAAATCAAATCAGGGGAGTGTTCTGCTCATTAAACACGGCTTGTTCATTTGCTCTATGGTAACACTGGTTTTGTTAATCAGACTTGCCACCTCAAAACACAAACAGAGAACATATGAGAAGCGAGCTCAGTTTCTTCAGATTTGCTGGAGTTTTCACAATGAAATACATTTTAAAAAAATATTTGGGTATCTAGGGAAACAATTCATCTTTTGCTGTCTGACAGCTTCTCCTCCGGTGTTCAGCCATATGAATTTAATTCCCCTAAATCTAACATAAGTGGCCCTGGGATTTATGGTGCTTCTCAATCAAAAACATGTCCGCAGAATATAAAAGTGAGAACCACATTAAAGCATCTGTCATCCTCATGAGTTAATTAGTAACATGCGCCTTCCTCTGCTCCTACCATCCTTCAGAGGCTCTGCCTCCAGGCTACAGGAATCTCCTCAGGAACTTGAGATGTGTTCCTGCTGAGAAAAAGGCTTTAGACCAGACCAGTATCAGACATAATGAGATGCTTTCAGGGGATGTGACAGGAGGACACTCTGACAGAGGTCTGGCTTTGGGGATAATGAACCTAATCCACAGATAATGGCCAAATAGAGATTATGACAGCCTTGAATTCTCAGGAGAGTTTTGTAATAACCAACTGGCACATACATCTGTGATAAGTCTTACCCAGCATATGGAAATGATCTGTTGAAACTGACATCAAGGGTGTTTCAGATAACTGAAAAGATCAATATGTCAGTCAATATGTAAGACTTTTTCTAAATTTCCACCACATTTCTGTTTGCTCTTAGGTTTTGAGCAGACAGTGAAATGTGCTCATGAGCGCTCGGTTCACCTTTTCATCGACTCCCTCCTGAACAAAGACAAGCAGAGCATGGCCTACAGGTGCAGCGACAACAGCGCCTTTGACAAAGGCGTCTGCCTGGACTGTCGAAAGAACCGCTGCAACACACTGGGCTACGACATCAAGAAGGTCCGCACTGGCACCAGCAAGAGGCTGTACCTCAAAACCCGCTCTCGCATGCCCTTCAAACGTATGTGGTTTTACCTCACATTTCAACCAAAACAACAGCCACATACACTACCAGTCAAAAGTTTGGACACACCTGATTGAATGTACTATGTTTTTCATTATCTTAAAGCCATTTGATCTAAAGGCTTATGCTTAAATACTTCAATACTACTTGTTTTTTTAGGCAAATATAAATAGTGAAGTTGATGCCTATGTATGAATTTCTTTCCAAAGCCTTTTTGCCTTTCCATCAAGGCAAAGGGCGGCTACTTTAAAGAATCTAAAATATAAGATAGTTTGGATTTGTTTAACACTTTTTTGGTCACTGCATAATTCCATTTGTGTTATTTCATAGTTTTGATGTCTTTACTACTATTCTAAAATGTGAAAAATAGTAAAAAATGAAGAAAAATGTGTGTGTCCAAACATTTGACTGGTGGTGTATGTATCTCTGGTCTAAACAAATATACTTTGTGCTCGGCTTATGTCACTGTGTGCCCCAAAACAAAAAGTCCTACAGTATTGCATAATTTCCTTGGAAATTATTTAAATGTTACAGGGAAATGTACCCTAGTATGATTTTGGAGATACATGTTGGAGATAATGATGGAGAGACAAATAATTAAGGCAAATTTTAGAGAATTAAATGTACATTAGAAAATACCAGTGTTGGATAGGTTTTTGAAGTTAAAGTAGACTCTTTTCTTGTGCTGTAATGAGGTAAGATGTGACATGGTGGTCTGTTGGATAGTTTTGCAGTGTGGGCTTAGAAATATGATATTGTGGCTTCACTGAAACAGACTTAATCTTTCCTCTGTGGAGCACAGCCAACAAAAACCACTTTATAGCTTCTCTTCCTTTGAAACCAATTAGCCAAGTAAGAGTTGTGCTAGCTGATAGTAACACCATGCTGACTGTCTGGCCCTCAGTACTGGAAGCCATTAATATTGACTGGGATAACACTGATTCAAGAGGCTTGATTGTTGTAAAATAGTTAAGTAAAGGTGCTTTGATTTTAAATATAGAATAGAATAGGGGATTATTGCCCAACCAGGTTCAATCAGACAAAAAGTCATGTCCTATTGGCAGCCTGTCATGGTTTCATCAGTTGACTTCTGCCTCCCTCTCTGCAGTCTACCATTACCAGTTCAGGATACAGTTTGTCAACCAGATCGAGGGGATTGAACCGTATCTTACCATCTCTCTCACCGGAACAAAGGAGGAAAGCGGGGATCTCCCCATCACCTTGTGAGTGCCACTTCCCATCGGTCTTGCATTACATGTGTTATGTTGCCTTGTGCCGAGTCGTTTGTCCCTTGATGATTCTCCACTCGGTATATACTCAGTCCTTGATACATGCAATATGCAGCTGCGCTCCGAACTCTATAAGAATGAGAGCAAGTCAAGGATAGCAGCTGACACACATGGCAACAGCTCGTGCCGCTGCATGAAAGAACTATAAATGGGGATGGTGGAATAAATAATTCACTTGTGTGCGTATTATAAAGGGAAACTGTCCCCTGACAACTGCGTTATCCTTCATGTTCTGTATATCAAAGAGCCTCAGCCTGAACATTACAGGCAGAGAGTCTCATGTGTCGTCCTACTTTAGTTCAGTATATCACAAGCGAGGGTCTTTGCTTTGAAACAAAAAGCTGTGATGGCCTGTTGGTGGAAATCCCCCACTCTAATAATATAACCTTCTCTGTCTACTTCTTGCTTTCTGTCATTTTAAACTCTCCACCACCAGCATTGAGGAGATTTCGGGCAACAAGACCTACACCTTCCTGATCACCCTGGACAGAGACATCGGGGATCTGATGTTGCTCAAATTCCACTGGGAGGGACTCGCTCTGTGGAAGAGCATGTGGAACCGGATGCAGACCATGATTCCCTGGGGTGGCTCGGGCAGCAAACCACTGCTCACTGTGGGCAAGATCAGCGTCAAAGCAGGCGAGACACAAGAGAGGTACGTTGCTTCATGATGAGGGTGTGAGGCTGAATGCTGTTCAGGCAGATGGATAGAGTCAAATGAGGGGCGTTAGAGTTCAGAGTGTGAAATGGCAGCAGCCAGACAGAGGAAGCTCCATTTCTGTTAACATGTCTTTTTGGCTCTGGTCCTCTCATTATACCTAAACGGCCCACCCACCTGGAAAATTAGAGACAGCAGGCAACACAAGAGGGAGATGCATAACATGAAATGCTTTATCTAAAGCAGCTGTCACATATCGTGCTATATTGTACAGTAAACTGTGCTATGCAGCCAAATATCATCAAAGGATTAAGGCCTGCAAATGATCTACAAAGGATTGGAAACTAGTTGAAGTACACTCACCTTTTTTAACATTTACTGGCATAAATCATGACTAATGATTTCAAATGCCCATATACACAACAATTCAAACAAACCACCGGATTGCCTCTGTTTTCCAATAACAACTTAAAGCAGCAACCGCCTGTTCACAGCATCCAGTAGAATCCCTCTACAGGATAGTAGACTTTTAATGCCACCTAGTGGATTATTTCCCCAACACACATCATTTGAAACATTTATCATCACAGACTGACTGCTCTCTGCTACACTTCTCCATTCAAATCACATCCAATTTTAGCACTGTTCCAATAAAGAGTAACCAAGCCATATCAATAACGCACAGGGTTTCTGTTTTTTAGGACAACCTTCTGTGCCATGACAAACGACGGACAGCATGTTGAGGTGTCTGAAGATAAAGTATTTGTGCGCTGCAAAGAAGACAGCCCGAAACAGCGCCGGAGAAAGCACAGCTAATGGACTGTGATAGCCTTTGTGTCTGTGCATCAGCAGCTGCAGGAGACAGGCTACAATATCAGCTGTGTATCTGTTCAACAGATCGAAGATCTCTGATGGCAGGGCAATTAAATTTTACCTCACACTTGTGAAGTTCACATCCGGATGAAATTCTATGAACTCCTCAATGCGAGTCTGTGCAGTTTTAGGAAGGAAATTTGAACCTATGAATTGTCAAACAAGTTAATGGTATAGTTTTAGTACTGAATAAATAAAGTGTGAAAGTTTAATAGGAAAATTGGATCCCTGGAACACTGTTTGAAGCTGGAAACCAACTGTGTGGCTGTGGCGTTCCACACTCCCACCACATTTACAACACACAGAAGTCTCCTTTAGGTTTACTGTTGGATCACTTTGCTTAAAAGTTTTATTATTTGGTTATGTGATGAGATCTGAAATACGCTTGAAGCATTTATTTGTGATTTTAGGACCAGTAATTTCACTTCTCACTGGAACTACACAGTGCAGCTTTAAGAACCACCCTATTTTTAGATTTCTGTCTAGTTTATTATTATGGAATAAACATAATAATGGCCAAACTATAGGCGGCACATGGAAAAAATTTTACTGCCAAATTCCAAAGGCCTGACAAATTATAGCTGTTTCAGAAGCAGTGTTCTGGATACTACAGATTTAAGCCTTTTAGGGCTCTAAATACTTCAGAAGGTTTGCCAGTTCAAATATTGACCATAGAGAGTGAACATGTAGTCAGAGGTTTAATTTTATGCACATGGGCACTATGTTTTGAAAGTTAGTTTATATCATGTAACCAGACAATTTCAAGTGGGAAGTTCAATGAGTTTTTGATGACTTTAATTCCACAGGATGTGTGAAGCTAAGACGCATTTTAATTTAATGCATGTCATGGAAACAGAAGATGCAGTGGCTTTCCACAAACTGGAATGTAACGGAGCAAGTCCCCTCTGTAAGATCCAATGTGTCCTCATAAAAAAAACATTATCCATATCATCCTTTTAAAAAAGTATCTAAATGCTGTTTTTGAATAAACACAATTGAATGAGCATGCCTCTGGACACCACTGGCACTAAAACCTTAAATTAGTCTTACCAATAAAAAGACAAATACACCTCCGTTTATCAAACCAGAGCAATAAAGATGCACTCTCTTCTTTTCTATCATTTTTTATGGTCTGATTTTTCCCAATGCATGTACAGTTGGTTGTGTGCAGTATCTGTAGATTATGTCTAGATTGACACCAAAAAGTCCAAGATGATAAGAAAGGACCGACACTGGCGACTTGGCTTGGAAACAGTGTTCTAAATGTGCAACAAAAATAAAAGTGTCTGAATAAGAAAGCCGCTCCAAGGCTCAAGAGCTCAGACAGCAGGAGAGCAAGCAGTAAGCTCAAAAGGCAAAACAGAAAGTTCAGAAAGCAGACAGTAACAACAAACACAAGGCAGTTCAGAGCAGCTGACAAGTGGCGAGTGCAGAAAGCACCAAGCTCAGGCAGCAGGCTGTGGAGTCAGAGACAAGTAAGCAGGCTGTAACTGCAGAGAGCGGTGAGAAAGCTGGAAAGGTAAGCAGTCAGCTCAGAAAAGTTGGAAAGTCAGACCTGATGAGAGTTGAACCCTATCCTGCTGAACCAGGCAAGTCAGCACCATAATCTGACCCATCACTGATTTATGCTACACTGAAAAACAATTCAGATGTAAACAAACTTACAAATTAGCCTGAAGATGCATTCATTGACATGAGAAACTGTCAGTAGATCAGCTAGGAGATCAGTCAGTCTGCCTTTTGCCATTATGTACAAACAAGGGCAACAGACATTTTGATCAAGTCTATTTTTATTAATGCATTTCAAGTACTTCAAAAGAAATTACATCTTTGCACAATACTTTTGCAATTTTAGTAAAATTTTCAAAGTGAGCATAATGGGAAAATAGAACCAACAGAAAAAAAAAGTCAATAAAAACAAAAGACCATTGAAGACACAGTATAAAACACAGAAGACATTAAAATCAGACAGTAGTATTGGACTTATACCATTTTGGATTCTCTCTGTTTACATCACTTACACTTCAGTGCAGATTTTATCAACATCGTATAGCAGGAAATGCAAAAGAAAAAAATTTCATATCCCAGAGGATTAACCCTAAACGCCCATCTATTGCCCAGATCAGACCATACCAACAGAAAAAAGATAAGAATGACAGAAGGATGATTTAGCAAAGCATTTCACACTAAAATAAGCTTTACAATTTGCAAAAGAAAATGACAAACATTCTTTATATTCCCACCCAGGAAAAAGTGTTACCATTAGCACCAAATAGACTAATTACATTTTTCTCTTTTCAGAAGCTTTGTTGTTGCACATGGATATGGAGAACTATTTTGTTGTGAAAACAGAATAGAATTTCCCATGTACCCATTTGGGAGAAAACAATGAAGGCATTTCTCTGTGAGGAGGCTTACTTACCGGTATGTCTCTGTTGAGCTCTGTGATACACTGCATAGAATCTATCTGACGGATAATGAGACATTATCCTCACACCTTGCTATGAAATACAACGGCAGCTATACTGGATACAACTCTTTCCAAGGATTAGAAAAAAAATATTCAGTCTGTCTTCACTCCAGAAGTTTTGTTCTCTCCCAAATTAATTTTAAGAAACTATACATATATTTCTATATTTTGCCAGTAACACAACTCAGGAGAGTATCCTGCATTCGCACCCGACTGTCAGTGAAGGTGACCTATGGATTTGACCGGTCAGAGGTCGCTGGAAACTCAAGTCAAGCAAAATTAGGGCTGGGCAATAACTCAATATTATTGTTTAATGTCTTTCAATAGAATCATATTGTGATGAAGTAATAATAAAGTTATCATGATACACAATTCTGTTGTCTAATTAATGATAAAAAGCAAGTACAAATTAAAATGTCTCACAAAATGAAATCTGAAAAAAACTTAGGGATTATTATTTGAAAGAGTTTAATGCGACATTTGATTTTGCATAAATTGGCAGAAATTTTTATATATCAATATTTAAATAATTTCTTATATTCATTTTGTCCATATCTCCCAGCCCTATGTCGAATCACTTTGTTTCCAATCCGCTTCCTCAACCCTCTTTAGATTTCAGCAGTCCAGACTGAGGAGAGTCTTTGGATGAACTGCCACCTCACTACAGGTTCTGCCTTGGTAAAGATCAGTGGCAATGAAACACTGACTTCAATCACACTCTGCTCTGAGTAGGCACGTTTTTTAATGTCATTACACAGACCATGGGGGGAAAACAAAGGTCTCTAGTGGGTAAGAAAATCCCTTGAGTAAATCCTGATCATGAAGGTCAGGATCAGGAAGAGAGAGGACAGGACAGCGGTGGGTGACTGACACACAGAGATAGTTGATTGTTTGCCCTAGTAAATTTTCAGTTAACACCAGCTGAACTCAGCTGGACACTCACAGCAATTAAGCCACAATAAAATTAGAATTTCTAGTTTTCATCAATCGATTCAGTTCTTCCACATATACAAATAATCTGAACTGCAAGTAAAATCACTAAAAGCAAAATCCACAATCACATTAAAACCAGCCTGGTTCTTCATCTGGCAAACCATTTATCATTACATTTGTAATGCATGGCCGAAGCCCAGGAGACTCTACTAACTGGCTTGGAGTGGTTTTTAAAACAACTTTCTTTTTTTTTTTTAAGAACAGCCCCAAGAATCTGTAATTCAGAGGGGGACAACAGAACAAGTGAGAATACAGCCAGGACAATCAGACTGGGACATTGTGGCTTTCTATCCTACAATTACTCCCTACATATGGCCTACCTGTGTCCCCAGACTTCAGCCAACAGCCTTTGCCTTGAAGGAGAACATCTATCAACATCTTGGCCAACAGCCTAGTCTGCCAACAGCCTTCTGCACTAAAGCAATAGAATAGATTCCCCCATTTTGTCTCCCTATTCTCATCAATCATTCAGTTGAAATGAACAGACGAGCACATCTGTAGTATAAAGTGGTTGTTTTACAAATGTGTCACAAATCAGTGCCAAAGCAATGAGTCAGGGGGAAACAGCGGTGATACAATAAAGGTGTGATACAATCAAAGTTGAAAAAAAAAAAAAAAGCTATTCTCTTACCATTCATTTCAGCCTGCACCTTTATGTAAACGTAGCCACATAACATCTTCCACCTGCAAAACCATACCACACCAGAAAATATACATCCATCACCTCCACAACCCTCAATCATTTATCAGATGACTCTATAATCTTATTCAGCTTGTTGCTACATTCTACCAGGCTGCTCAGACACCATCTACATCCCATGGCAGCGACTGTGAACCACAGGGAGTGGCCAGGAGGGACTTTCTCCCTGGAATACACAGGCAGCCATCTTTCCAGCTCCACCCCATACACTTGTTTGCTGTTGTTTTATTAATCCTGAGAAAGTGAATTAAAACAGTAAATAATCATCAGACAGAAAATCAAATTCATATGAAACACAGAAAAAAAAAACTATACTGCAACGTCTGTACAATTGCACACAGAAAGAACATGTATGCTTTAGAAATAAAAGCTTCAGTTTTCCATTGTGTTTTGATTTAAAACAATCTAATTACATTGGCAAAAAAGAGTTTTCTTCCAATACAACATCTCATTCCTGGTTTTGATTGGCAGCAAAAAACTCATGGGACTTGCAGTCTTGTTATCGTGCTGATGATGGCAGCACCTCAGAGAGGAAAAACAGGAGAAAGGATAGCGTGAATGGAGGAGAGAAGAAGAGGATTCTACCACAAGGCTCCTCCTCTCTCTCCTCCATTCCGGTAAAAAAAAAGCATTCAAATGGAAAAGATAAAGACCACATAACAGAAATCAGTGATTTTCTCCTCCTGTCCCTCCTTGAAAAAGTTATCTTATTTATTTCCTGTAAAAGCTGTGTGAACCTCTGCTAATCTGGCTCTCAGAGCAGAGGTGCTGGGTGAGTTTGTTAGGCCCAGGAAACTTTGGGCTTTGTCCAGTGAAATCAGTTCAGTTGCCAGTTTTCAGAATGTTGCAATAGGTGGTGGTAAAGGTAACTCTTTGGAGTGAAGTGCTCCCATTATAGGCACTAGGAAGAACCAAGGCAAAGAGAAGACCAGTGTCTCAGCGTCTCATCTGACCCATCTGATAGTTCTCTCTGGGCTGGCGGTGGTGGCGCTGTGCCTGGGACTGTGGATTTGCGTTCTGGGCTCTTCTCCTTTTCAATGTACCTGAAGGACACAGACATCTCAGTAAGGCTGGACACACACTATTACTTTTACTATTATTACCTGCACTTTAACTGTACATATCACTGATCATATAATGTACCTGTACTTATACTCATTGCAGATATCTGTACATAACTAACTGCACATCTTTTATTTGTATTGTATATATATTTTTACATTTTTCTTATTAGATTGTATGTTGACACATGTGCCAAGAGAAATTCCTTTTACATTGTACTCTGATTGTGATTCGGCTTCCAACAGTCCAACAACTGTGAAAGCGAATGTTACTCCACAATGATTTTTCTCGTCACACATTCTTGTTACACCATCAGCAAGGTGCACACAGCAGATGATGAGACAAAGACAGGGATCACATACAAAATGTTCCTCATGCCATGAGGATCACCAACACAGCCTTATAACACACACAACTCAATTCTCAAGAAAATCAAAAACCAACAAAAGTGGGCTGGATAGCCAATAATCCTGATGAGCTAGGATTGCTGACAATAGTCAGAGAAAGCCTTGTGATCACAGATTTCAAGAGCTCCAACACAAAGGATCACAGTTTACTTAGAGTGGGAGTTCTCTGTGTGTAGCATTGAAAAGCTGCCTCACAACTTTACAAATAGTTTTGGTTAGCTTTGCAAATGGATTATGTGGCAAACTTTTCTTTTTTACTTTATTTTCTCAAAAGCAAACCATACTTAAACAGAATTCATGTTAATCCGAGGATCTTCCTGCAATCACTGTCAGTGAACATGGAGCAACTCTCTCCTAAAGCAACAAACCAGAAAACCAGGGCAGCAACATTAACGATGAATTGGAGCCTGAGTTTGCAGAGTCAGGTGACTGCGCCCACACAGCTGGTCGCCCACTTCACTATCAGTGGAGCAGCTCCAACTTTAGTCTGTGCAGGACTCTGTGAATCGTGTCGTGCCTCTGTTGTTTCTAACTTGGGGAGAGGTTTGCTGATCTTCACAGAGAGACACACACACATATATGAAGATGTACCTGGCAGTGGCTTTGGTGGGGGCAGCTTGGGGTTGCTGCTAGGGGTGTGGACGCTGCAGATCTTGATGAAGCCAGCCATTAGCATGATGAGAGCAATACCCATCAACAGCACTGCCCACCAGTGAGCCTGTAAAACACACACAAGTGTATTAGAGGGCATCTAAATAAAGGTCCTGTAACCATTTCAAAAACACTTCTTACAGAAATGCACAGGACTGTACAGGATATATGTGTGTCATTGTGTTGACCAATCTTTAGCTCCACTGGACAGAATTGCAAGTGCAATTCTTGTACTGCGGCACTCACCACTATCCACTCCGCAATGTTCTCGTAGAGTTCTGCATTGAAGATGGCCTTCTTTAGCCTGGCCAGGGGCCCGTCGGCATCCACCAGACGACACTTCATGAACACATCACAGTAGCCCTTAAAGTCATTGCAGGGTGAACCGGGCTGCAGTGTAGTGATCTTCTTGTTGAAAAAACTGGCCCATTTCTCTGAGCCTGTGCTGCTGCAGGTGTTGGGTTTCACTGTAGGCAGAGGGAGAGTGAGTGATCTCTTTGATTTTGATGATAACTAAGTCTGTCAGACTGGAGCTTTGCGCTCAAAAATCAGTAATAAAAAAATCAGCGCAATAAAATACTGATCTGTAAACACTTGAAGAAGTTTGACAGGTTAGAGCACAGCAAATATATCTGAAAAATATGACAGTCAAGAATGTGAACACATCGAGAACCAACCTCATCAATTAAGTCCTGCACAATATCAAGTAATTACTCAGAGTACTGTGTCATATTTTGATATGTCAGTAGGTCAGGTGATTGTATGGCGGGACAAATAAAGCATTGTTTTAGCTTTATTATAGCATTTTGTTCTGATGTTTATTATGTTTCCAGTGTGTGTTGTTGCTGCTGAACTGCCTTCTGGGATGAATAAAATGCGTTTGTGTGTTTTGATTCAGCGATAGCATTGTAGGCTGCCACTCACTTTTCTCCATGCAGCAGACATGGCACAGCTCAGCTGCCTCGTCCTTGCCCTCCTGGATGGCACAGGTGCAAACCTCCAGACCGTATTTCTCACAGATAGAACCAGAGCAGCCCTGGGCAAAACAGACGGGTCAGGCAAAATCAGATATGTCAAGTCATGAGTCATGCCAAGACATCTACAGCTCTACAAATCCTTTTATTTTAAACACAAACAAGCGCACGCTCAATCAAGAATGCAACTGATTCCAACTTACCCCATTGAGGCAGACTTGTGTCTCTCCATGGCAGGCGGTGAAGTTGGCCTTTGGTTCTGAGGTGGGACAGAGGGGAGTGGCTCCATTGCACATGCCTTCATGGGCACACTCTGACTCCAGCCTACATTTCTCATTGGTGCCCTTATAGCTGCACTCTGGTGTGCAACACGGGCCTTGACTGGGACTGTGAAGAACGATTCACAAATATGCAATCAGTCAACCAAATGTTATACAAAAAATACTTTTTTACTTTGAATAAATGCTACAAAATATGTGTGCTGATTAACTGTCTCGCTACATGCTAATGACGTCTGACCTGCAGATTTTTCCAGGCTTGAGTTTGCACTTCTTGCCGTCAGCCTCGTTGGCGTTAAAGCAGCACGGGTCTTTACACTGATCGCTGTAGCCGCAGTCACACTGTTCCCCTGTCTCCACTAGCCCATTACCACAGATAGGCTGACCAGACTCTGCAGACAGACACGATTCAGTGAGGACAGTATCTCTCGCTCTCTCTCTCTCTCTCTCTCTCACACACACACACACACACACACACACACACACACACACACACACACAGAATAGTTTGATCATAAGAGAGCATTTACCGACAAAACAGCTTGCCCTCTTCTTCTCCAGCACCTGGCTGATATTGCGGATACTGCAGATAGAGAACTTGTTATTATTGAGCTTGTCCCCTGATGTGGCTCTGGCGTACATGATGTAGTTGCCCTGCTCCTTCCTGTCCTGCATCTTAGACTCTCCTGGGGTGCATTCTATCCCAGAGTCGTGCTGTAAAAAAGCAGGTGAATAAGGTCAAAAAATAAAGGAAAAGAGAGGGTTGAGAGACATGAAAGAGAGCTAGATATAATATGTTGCACGGCTTGGTAAGAAAAACACTTTACACACAAGAGAGAGAAGCCTACTGGTAAAGGCCAGGTTCAGATCATAGTACTTACAGGAGAGCCAAAGTTGTGGCCAACTTCATGAGCGAAGGTGATGTGTGAGACCTTGGGAGGGACATGGGAGGCGTAGTTCTGCACAGTGATGATGCCTGTGTTCAGAGACTTCCTCTTCCCATCAGAGTACAGCTTACTCTTCTCACAGATTCCCCCGGAGCTTCCTGGGAAAGCAGAACAAAAAACAAAGAGCATTGGAATATCATACTACCCAAAAAACCAAAGAAAAATGCATACACACTGAATTATATTTGTATTCTTAACAATTGGCAACAACAGCAACAACAAAGCAGTGGGTAAAAAATCGAATGGAAGTAATATACGTACATTCTCAACCAAAAAAACAAAACATGCTTGCTCCTGTGGGATAAGGTGTGAATAGCAGGATCGGACAGTTGAACCGTTCAGCCAGGTACTCTTGCAGGTTAAACACACACATGAGCACACATACACACACACATCCGCTCACACACAGAGCAGCAAAAGAGTGACCAGGTGGTGCTGAACGCGGCTCCAGGGGAGAGGGACAGCTCGGCCGCAGCAGGGGGCCATGGGTCGCTGCTCCACAAGTCACAGAGAACACTACTCATGTACTTCCACACTCAAAGAAAGTCACTGAAGCATAAACTAACAATGACAGATACAGCAAGTTACTCTTGCATAGAAAATGGACAGATGTACGAGCCAAGTCTCTGCAGTGTCAGTTTCACTGAAATAAAAAAAAAAAAAGATACATATTGCGCTGCGTGTACAGGGAAAGTAGTTCAAAAACCTATTTGGAGGAAAGATGTAAAATTGGTGGTGTCAATAAGTAATTAAATACTACTAACATTACTAGTGTCTTTTTAATGTCAGAAACACAAAGAGGCAACCAAAAAAAAACAAAAAAAACAAAACAGCAAAAACTAAAAAGGCTAGCTACTGCTGTGGGGGAAGAAGGCCCAGTTTCTCAAAAGCATCTCATCAGTAAGATCGACTTAAGCTATTCTAAGTCAGCAGGGTAAGATGTTCTTTTGGGAAACTGGGCACTTTTCCTTAAGAGCTCCAAAAAGGCTAAATAGTTGGTGCCTGAATTGCAGGTGGATCGGTCACAAAAACTGCTAAATTAATTCATGAGGCAAAGGGAACAGTCAAAAATCATAATATACGCTGAACACAGACTGACTGCATCAGCAAAGAGGAACGCTAATCGCAAGTCACAGCTCACAGACAAGGATAAATGGATACATACAGGATAATTGTGAAACACCACAAAACTACAGGACATTTCCAGCACACTCTAAACAAAAACTGTACATCACGATCTTCTATTCAGAAACCACTTGCAACCAAGTCCAGGAAGCATGGCTGGAAGAAGCAGAGCCCCAGAGCCGGGCTGCAGGGAAGGCAGCAGCTTTCACTTCCCATAAGCCATACATCCAGTCATTAGCAGGCAACACCAGAGACAGCTGCTAGCCACACAGAAACATGAGACCAAAGCATTTAAGGCAATAAATGATGTGTGCACTATGTGTGTGAGTGTATATGACTGTATATGTGTCTGTAGCCCCTGCACTGAAGCCAAGTCAAATCCAATAAAGAGACCATTAGCTGTGCTTGACCAGTATCCCTGATGCCCATTTGTTCTCGACTCTGCTAACGCATTCAGCCCACAGCTCAGTCCCTCCCCTCTCCTTCTCCATCTCTTGTCCCGGATCGATTCATTCAGCTTACAGCATTGCTAATTTGCCCATATTGATCGCCTGAGAGTTTGTTGTTTTCTTCGTGTTGCGGGTGTGGTGTCTGAACTTAATCAAAGACACAGGCAGGAGAGCCAACCAAAACCACCGACATGATCATTCATGCATCTAGTGTCGGTGGGGAAAAACACACCCAGAACTCGACTATGGGGGACAGCCTGAGGCAGTGCACCTGACATAAATAACTAGCTGCAAACATTATCAAGTAAACATTGCTTGTTAGTTAATCATACATCAACACTATTGCTACTCATTCTGTGATAGATACAGACAGAGGGGAAAAAAATACAACATACACATTGATATAATCTGTTTTTTTGTGTCTTGCTCTTCCTGATGTTTGTCCTACATCATTCTGTTCTATGGTTGATTGTTGATCAGTTAGATCTAGTTATGCTCATTCTCTGTATAGTCCTTTGAGACATGCTTGTGATAAAGGGCTATATAAATAAACAAACTTGAACTTGTGCAGTAAATGCACTTTGTGTAGAGTCTGAAGAGTCTAAGGGGTTTTCTATTCACAGGGGTTTTCTACTAATATTTCAGGACAGGTTTAGCAAAGCATACACACAAAGCAGTTAAAGCATTTGAAATAATCATGACCATTATCCAAACTACAGCCATAGCAAATCTCTTAGCTCTCCTTGCCACTGAGGAGAGCTGGGTTCATACCCCAGTCACTCACTGCATTGTCATGTTATTCAAAAGCGTGAACATTCATTCAGAGGTAAGAGTCAAGAAGTCAA